>NW_011888890.1:1316906-1330087 GCF_000151845.1 Pteropus vampyrus | reverse complement strand
TTCCAGGACTTTCAGCTATAGAAATGCAAAATATTATCAGCAGCCTCAGACCCCACCATGAATTCTATTTTCAGAAAAGAAGAGAGAAAACCAAATGACTTCAGTCATGTAAAATATCTGAATGGCTTCTTTTTATATCCCAGAAAATATAGATTTTCATAGTGTGAGGAAAATTTACTTAATTATGTGACTCTGCCATGTACAGAGGGATTATAGATTTTATTTATCATTAACAGTATCACCATCCTGACACTGATAGGTGAGGAAAGTGACTGCTCTTTCTAGGGTATTTATTAAATGCATAGGGGGGGAAATACCTGCTAGGGTTGTCATTGGAATTACATTGATTAACTCAGAATTGACATCTTTACCTATTGACTCTCTCCATCTAAGATCCTGGAATAACTCTATTTATTCAGGTCTTCCTTTATATCTTTTGGTGCTTATGCCCATCAAGACTATTATATATTTTGTTAGATTTATTCCTGAGTAGTTGCAGTTTTTCATGCGATGGCCATAGGCTCTCTTTTACTGGTTATTACCACAGGTTTCATGTCCTTGAGTTTTGTAAAAATCGTACCATTGTATGAATATTATCAACCCAACGTACATCACACAGTGGTCAGCCTTGGCAACAAATAAATGCAGCATGCTCTCTGCCTTTCGGGGAAGTACTGCATGACTTTTAACGACTATAGATAAATGAAAAATTAATACAGTAAACTGATGGGCTGTGACTCTGTGCTGAGATCCCCAACTTCCTAATATCTAAGAACATTGTCCTATTATTTGAGCCTAGCGGCCCCATAGTCTCAATGGTCAGGAAAGTCTCACATTCAGAGAGGGAAAATTCTCCCACTTGAGTCACTTTAAGAAATCTAAAAGCCAAGGATAAGGATCCTATAGGCCTGCTCTTTTCTTATTGGTTACTCGCTCTCTAGAGGAATTCGGTGATGTGCCGTACTGCATACTGGGTTGTTAAGCAGACACTAAAGGATGTGTTTTATGCACCAACCTAAAGCATTAATTGCATGTAAAAATTTTTGAGTTGTTTAACTTCCAGATAATTTAAAACCTATTCTAGTAAGATAACCAGAGATAAATTATGAGCTAGAATGCAAATGTGTGTGTGTGTTTTTTTTTTTTTTTTAAGTACCAGAGCACACTGCTGAGGTTTCTCAAAGGTTCCCAGTTAGTCTCTTCTGCTTTGGTGTTCTTTGGGGGAAATGCCTGAGACAGCCTGGGAGTAAGTATCAGCAAAGATGTACATGGGTGACATTTGAACCCAGTTTTTTAGTACACCTTTGTACCATTTGGGTCCAATAACCCTTAAGAGAACCCACTTAAGACCACAGCCAAAGTTTCCACTCCCTGTAGAGAGAGCATGTCATTTGGCATCGTGTGTGCTGCATTAGTATTGTATGGAAATTGGGGAACCCATTGATGAAATGTGGACGAGAAGAAACACATTTGGTACTTCCATAGTGGAAGAAAGACTGTTGAGCTGGAAGGACTTCCACTTGCTGCTGATCTGTACGATCAAGCCTGGCAGAGAATATGAACTCTGGCCGAGTTTTAGAAAGTTGATTAGTTGGCTATGGCATATCTATCATTAAGTCCTGTTTGCTTTTCTTTTGAATTATTTCTCGCTATCACCTGTGTTACTCCAGTCCCAGTGCCACCTCATAGTTGGATTTCTTCAATAGATTGGTTCATTCATATTCTCATTCAATAAACATTTACTCTGAGTCAGTTCTGTGCCACTTGTTGGGCCAAACACGGGCCTCCCTCAAGGAACTCACAATGTGCTGAGAGTCAAACGAAGTAGCAATTACCAAATAGTGGGCTAAGGACAACCACAGAGAATGGTGGGGGATGTTATAGGACCATGGAGAAGATTAGACTTATCCAGCTTTGGGGGTCAGAGAGACTTGACATCTAATTACTGAAAGGCAAGGGGGCGAGCAGAGAAGGGGGAAAGAGAGGTGAGACTCCCCTAAGGTGAAAAAAAAAAGTGGAAAATGAGCAGATATATATAAAGATCTAGTGTCGAATTTGGTTCCTACGGACAAATTCAGGATAAATGGAACAAAGTGGGGACAGGAGTGAGAAATGAAGCTGAAATAGTGAAGTAGAAACCCGGTTTACAGAAGGCCTGTATGTTATACTAAGGAATTTGGATTTTATTATCCTTAGGTGAATGGGGGGCCATGGAAAGATTTTAAGCAAGGAAGTGACATTGTCAAATTTGTTTTAGAAAGTTTGCTCTAGATGTTCTTCAGGAAATGGATTATCTATATACTCATTTACTTAAAATTTTATTATAATTATATATTGGTCCACACACAGAATGCTCATTTATTATGTTGGGTTTGTTTTTTTGTTTTGTTTTGCTTTTTATAAGTCAGATATAATTTTATCTTCAGTAGAAGTTGATTAGCATTCACTGAACTAGCATTTTTTATTTAATTTTGTGAATAGGTAATATGTGAAAATGGCTCAAGATTTAAAAAGTACAAAGGATATATGTGAAAAGTATAACTTCATCCTACTTCCTGCCTATCTAGTTTCCCTTCTTGCAACAACCAATGTTATTAGTTTCTTGAATGTTCTTTCATAGAACATTCAATGCTTATAAAAACTATATATTTATATATTCTTTATAAGATTTATTTATATACTCTTTATTATCCTTTTTAAGATCAATGCTAGCATGCAATACACATTATTTTTTGCCTGCCTTTCTCATGTAAGAATTTGATTTAGACATATTCTTATGTGAGTATTTAAAATTTTCTCATTCGTTGTTTCAGCTGCATAGTGTTTGGTTATCGACCCCTTTAATTTATTTAGTCAAGCTCCAGTAATGGACATTCAAGTTGTTTCTAGAATTTTGATTTTGCAAACAATGCTACAATTAAATAATATTGCTACTGTAATTTCCACATGTGCAGGTACATCTGTAGTATAAATTCCCAGAAATAGTATGGCTGAATCAGAGTATGTACTTCAGTAATTGTGACTAAGGCCAAATTTCCCTTCATAGACGTTGTACCCCTTTAGACTCCCACTTGAAATGCTTGAGTTTGCCAACAGAGTGTGTTATCAAATCCTAGATTTCTGGAATCTGATAGGTGAAAAACATGCTATCTTACTTTAATTTTAATTTGTATTTGCATATAATGAGTGAGACTGAGCCTCCTTTCATATGAATAAGAGCCAGCTGATTTTCTTGTCCTTGGCACTATTGTTCGTATCTTATTCTCATTTTCCTAGTGGGTTATTAGTCTTTTGCATATTAATTTATGAAAATTCTTTAAAGATAAGAGAAATTAATCCTATATCTGTGATATGAGCTGAAAATATTTTTCCAAGTTTGTCATTTGTCTTTTGATTGTTTATAGTGATTTTTGCCATGCAAAAAAATGCATATTGTTAAGAAGTTGAATTTAGTCATCTATTATTTTATAGGCCTTTGAATTCTGTATAACAGTTTAAAAAGTCTTTTCTGTCTCAAGGTTACAAAAAAAAAAGTGATTTCTTCTAGTACTTCCATGACTTCAGTTTTTATGACATGAACCATATGAAATTACCACTATTTGACAATTTCGATCTACAGAATGAGCAGATGGTTCAATCTAGTACAGTCGATTCTTTGATCCACTTGCAATTTATTCTGGTGCAAGATATGAGGTCAAGTCCAACTTAATGTTTTTGCATATGCCAACTCAACTAAGTAGGCCATCTATTCCCACTGATTTTTAATGCCACCTCTTGCATAGCAATTTTGCAAATGAAGTGTATATGCTTCTGGTTTTCAAAACTCTTCCAGTGATCTGCCTGCCCATTCAGAATGCTGTTTTTTAATTATTTAAATTTTATATGTTAATATCTCCTTATTTTTCAGAACTTTCCTATTTTTTTTTTTAATGTGTTTCTTCATGTGGACTCAGAATTTTCTGGTATAGTTTCTAAAAAAAAAAAAAAACTAGTAATAATCTTGTTTGTATTTTTACGAAGATCACTTTGAATGTATATATTGGGTGTGAATTGCCAGTTTTATGATGTTAACATTTTCTGAACTAGCTCCTTAACTGCTTTAGGTCTCTTGGCTCTCTAATCCCCTTGTTCTGCACTCAGCCACCTAATCTGTCTCAAGTATCATCTTCATTAAATCACATCCCTGAGTTGCCCTAATCCACACCTTTTCTTGTTTTCATGCATCTTCCCTTCAGAAATCTGCCATGTCCTCCTCTCACCCCTCCACTAACTAAAAGCCTTGATAAATCCACTTGACCATCCAGCTCACACCTTTAAGTGAAATTTTGCTTGGCTAATGTGACTCTCCACTGCTTTTTCCTTCCATAAAATCACTGTTCTATGTCACCAGTTGGCACTAAATTATACATGACTTTTTTTTTTTCACATGTGTATTTAACCTGAGTGGTCTAGGTTTCAAAAGCAGACGAACAAACAAACAAAAAACATTTAATTACATCTACATTAAACCCAAATTTCTGTGGTTGAAATAATGATGCATACTCAGATTTTAATTACTCGGATCTGCATATGCCTGAACTTTTTGTGTCTAGATTATATATCTCTAGCCATTTACTTAATCTGTCAACAAATATAAATTGCATACCTACCATGCACAGGCACTCTGATAGTCACTGGACATTTGTATCAATTAAGTTAAGCAACAGTAACAAATAACCCCTAATCATGGTTTATATTCATAAAGATTTATTTTTGCTCATATTACATGTCCATCTCCACTCAGCTTTGACTCCATTCCAGATCTTCATTTTAGGACTCAGGTTGAAGCAGCTTCCCTATCTGGGATATGCTGGTCTTGTGGCAAAGAAAAAGAACAATGATGAAACCATGTGGAAACTCTTAAAAGCTCTGCAAGTGGCACATGTCAATTTCATTCATATTTTATTGGCCAAAGCAAGACACATGGCTAAGCTTGAGATCAGTGGGGCTAGAAATATAATGTTCTGGTAAGGAGGGACCTTTTAGTGAAAGGCATTGAATATTTTTAACAAGTAGACCAATTTACCACAGCAATAAAGTGGTGAGAAAGATAGATACAATACTGATCTCATAGAGCTTACAAACTAGCAGGAAATATGGACATTAACCAAATAATAATACGATTGTGTTGAATGCTCCAAAAGATAGGTAGAGGGTGTTAAGAAAACATAAGATGGATAAGCCAACATAGTCTGGGTGTTTTAAAAGTTCCCCTTCCTACCACTACCAAGAGATATTTCAGAGTTAACAGAAAATAAGCAGGCAAGAGAGAGGGTTGCCTCTTGGGCAAATGCTTCAAATAACTTGAAGTCATTCAAAACTCTCGAATATACTAATTTGACCAAGATGAGCAGAATTAGCATACCTCTATTTTGAAGATTTTCTGCATCTAAATTCAATAAAATAATCTTCTCAAAGTTTCAGTATTCCACAATTTCTTATTAATAGGTTTTTCCCATATAACAAGTCAGATAACTTTATTGCATTATCACATTGACATCTTTGTTTGTTTTGAGGGACCCTAAATGACTATTAGACTGACGTGTACCTTTCTACAAATTGCAGCATATGAGTCTTGATATTTACACTACCTATATATTTTTACAATATGTGTAATTTATGTTGTATTTGGTCTAAAAATGTAATGCCATTCACGATAGAAGTTGGTAGTAATTATAGGGCAAGGTAATGGTTTAATCATTTAAAATGAGAATGTACTCTATCCCTAACATGTAATTATTAGACCATTTCCACTTTCATAAGATAAAATTACTCTCAATTATTTTCTGATAAATAAATGAGTAAACTAATAATGATGCTGGGATCTTAGTCTTGCTTTCCTAATGGATGCCTCAGAAGAGAGCCTTTGTAATTCCGTCTCCATACCATATGTCTCTGTTGACATTAAAGTGCTTAATTCCAAATGAGTTGGCTTCATTCAAGCATCTTAATTCAAGAGTGGATGATTAGATCTTAAGCTAAAAACCTATTAGGATGTAAGCACTTGTGTTTTTGAAAGGTATTAAGGGAACATCATAGTGCGGTTGTAGATAAATCCTCCCTATCTAGTAGTGGGTTCGCAAAAATCTCATTTGATCTTCAAACACTACTGAGAAGCTTCATGTCAAAGTTAAGCACAGAATGAGAAATCTGCCAAGTGTTATATAATACTCAGACTGGATGGTGTCTTTTATCCTTTGCTACTAGTAGTTTCAGAGATCCTGTCTCTGAGAACCAAATAACTTTTCCATGCAAAAAAAACACCCTGAACAAGATTCCAAGCTCAGAGCAGGCACACACTTTAACAAGACTTCTAAAGCCAGCGCCACTGTGGTGGGATTATGCACCCACGAGTTTTCCTAACCAACATTGCTATAAAGCAATCGACGTGAGAAGAAAAGAACAAATCACGTCACAAGTACTTTCAATCCTTTTGAGAAAGCACATACTGATCTAAATAAAAATCAAAGCTATGATTGTTCTTGTTTTTATTTAACCACATGTGTGGTCCAAACTAATAGGATTCTCTCTCTCTTCCTGTTCATTTGTTTTAGTCCCTGTGTAATCCTATCATCAGCAGGGCACAGTGATCTTCACATAGGGAATGGGAAATTATTTGATAACCATCTGCCTAATGTTTTGGCAGAAATATGTTTAGCTTACAGAGCCACTACCACATTGAGACCCCTCATCAGGAATGGACTTTTCTACTAAGGAATAGGGTAGAATATGAAGTCCTAGGATTACGATTTCCTAATTATGTTCTCACCGGTGACCTATAGGGTTCCTGACTGTACCACTCCGGATGAAAGACAAAATGAATTTATCATTATCTAACTTCAAAGGCACAGGCTAGTTTCTCCCTCCTTTCCTCCCTCCTTTCCTCCCTCCTTCTCTTTTTCTTTCTTCTTTTGCTTTTTTAATGTAAAAAAAATACCGTGGCTACAATGAACCAGTAAAGGTGGGCTTTGACTAAAACTGCTTGGAGAATATTAGTAACTCATACTTCTGACTCCATAATTCCTCAGTGTTCTCCCTCTTGGTTCACATTAACTGTCGACGGCTCCTTTATTGCTCATTAGAAACACAAATAACCATGAAGGGATAAGAAAGAAAAGCTTATAAGAACAGACACCTGAATTGCTGCAAGAAAAAAGTCAGATATATATGTCAAAGTACTTATTGACTTAACTATGAAAAATAAGAGCAGACCTCCCAGATTAACTTGTATTGATAATGCTTCTTAACTGTATCCTCTCCCACCCACAAGGGGCTTTGAGTACCATAAAGATATTATCTGGTCCAGACATACAAATTAAAACAGGACAATAGGTTCAGAACTTAAAAGAAATAAGGCCATGCTTGAAAAAAATTAGGTTTCATTAAAATAAAAATTTTCATGAAAATTCAAATTAAAACATTGAGAACTGAGCCTGTGATGGTAGTGAGGGTGCCTTATAATAATATGTCCCCACTAGGGTGAGTTTTCATACTCTAACTTAAATGCAAGATTAAAGAAATCTTCAGTGACTGGAAGATAATCAACTTATATAAATTCTAAAATATTATAATACTTACGTAGCTATTGGATGTTTGGATGCTAGCTTTATAATTGATGTTAGCAAACTACTATCAGTTTATATTAGGCCTGAAATGGTATTGTGACTGTGTTTTTTTTTTTTTTAAGTGCTTATCTTTTAGAGATGTATTCTGAAAAAGTCCTAATATTTTAGATACAAAATAACATGAAAAAATAATATTCCTATTTAACTTGCTTAATACTGATATTGGGAAGAGGAATACATGGGAATGTTAGAGAAAACAAGACTGACCAAGAGTTGATCAATGTTGAAGCTGGGTGACGGGCATATTAAAGGTGCAGTACATTATTCTGTTTCACATTGTAAAAAAATGCTTCATAATAAAATTTTAAAGAAAAAATTATAAAATGTATTAGATGTATAAAGATGTAATAAGGAATAATGTGGTGAACACTTATCTATCCACTCTCCAGCTAAAGAATTGAAACAGAAATGTGGTTGAAAAAAAATTGTAAAGCAACTCTTACTGCAATTATCTGGCTATATTTGTGGTGTCCCATGGGAGAGAAGTGCCTGGTATTGACTCAATAAAATTGGTAACATCTCAAATGTTTACTCCAGCTAGCTAGAGTAGATCTGGATTCAGGCATCAATGAGGCTGTGTGGTTTTTGCCATGGAGCTATTCAGGCTTGAGAATTAAAAAAAAAAAAAAAAAAAAAAAAATCACCTAGATTGAAATCCCTGTTCTAACTATAGTTGTGTGACCTCTGATAAAGTTCCAAACTACTCTGAATCCTATTACCTCATATATGAAAAATATGTTTAGTGATCCCAACCTTTGAAGGATAATAGTGTCTGTAAACCACGTAGTTGGCACTGGGCAAATAGTAGCTATTTTATTTGATGTTTTTAAAGGAAGACATTTGGACCTTTCTCAATTGAGATGTATGAGCATCTCTAAGCAATAAATAAATACTTTATGGCTAGATGATAAAACAAACTCCAATTTACTGCTTATCAAAGGTAAGGAGATCATCATCTTGAAATAATTTTAGTAGCATCCAGGAGTAGGGAGGACAAAGTTAGGATATATATGAGTTCTGGGGAGTCTGATTTAAGGTAGATCTTTCAATGCAGTATAAGAGGGCACTTAATTAGAATTGGACAAATTTTATTATAGTTAAACATTGGTGGGCACAGAGTTGGGAGAACTTCAAAAGGACTCTTGAAGAGTAAATCATCTTTCGAAGCTATCTGTTGTCCTGAGAAAGGGGTCAATGGAGAAAGGATAAATGGGAAGTTCTTGAAACAAACCATAATATAACCTACAACTTCAGCTTCGTGGGTACGAGATTCCTTGAAAAGTAAAGTTAGGTTAGTGCAGTTGAAAAATAAAGAAGTTGTGTTAATGTAAAACAGGAAGCTGACTGGAGATAGATGACTTTTGTTCTCATTCATACAGAGGCTCTGACAAATATTCTTGTTGGTTTTCTTCTTTTTTAGGTCTCAACATGCACAGGGATTATATGATATGAGTGCATTTTTTAATAAAATAATTAACTTCCTTTATGATCACACTTGCATCCTACACATTCTCTATTGTTTTTTGTCACCTCATTTGAATGTTTCATACTGTCTTTATAATATTATCATAGGTTTATGCCCATGGTCCTCAACCTTACCTGCACATTAGAATCCCTTGGAGAGATCTGGAAAGTTCCAAAGCCCAGGTCCCACTTCAAGCCAATTAAATCAGGATATTCAGGGTGTGGCCTGGGCATTCATAAGTTTAAACTATCCCAGTGATTCCAGTATGATCCAAGGTTGAGAATGACTGTTTGACTCGAGTGGGGAATTACAACACCCTTGGTTAGATCCTGACACTAACTACTGACTGATAAAAGTTGGAGCAACTTTCTAATGCCATTAAACTTTAGCATAAATATTAATAACAACACAGGAGTTATATACAAATAGTCTAGACTTTAAGGTCTAGATTCAAATTGAATCAAATTTCTCAGGGACTTAAAGTTTTATGGCAACCTTCATCTTTGATTACTCATTCCATGAACTTTCTTTTTTCATGGTCTTACCATGGTGTTGTTCCTTTATTCATTTCTCTCTGGCACTGACCTAAACTGGGAACCATTCCATTCCTTGAATTTGTACACATACCGCCCCAACACACACATGCTTATGTAGGACTTCTACAGGTGTAGCTGACTTTGCTAGAGGTTGGGAAGAAACATAAAAAAACCTTAATATAGAATATTAGATATCAGATTATCTATATCTGGAAAGTCCTTCGGCCACTTTGCATGTAGTACAGTTCCTATCCCCAACCACCATTTTCCTCCCACTATGTTTCTTCTTTGCCCCTCTCTCAAGAGAAAAAAATTCCAACCATTGTCTTATGCAGAGCATTCTAGTTGTTTCTTGCTTCATTGCCACCCTCATCTTTGTAATTCCCTTTGCATATCCAGAGGACTTATTCATGTCCTCTGATAAACAATGAAGCATCTATTCCAGGTAGTACCTTCTCCATTCCCACTAGATTCTTTAAGGAAAAGAAAGCACTAGAGAAATGTTGCTACCACTCTCGTGGCAATCTTAGAATATATAAACAGTTAAATCAGTTTAGGTTTTAAATAAAAATATTTTTTGCTACAATAATTTATTTCCTTATTTCGGCTAGTAATCATGCCTACCATGGTAGGTGCTAAGAGATATGTAAACTAAATGAATGACAAATCTTCCAGGAAGAATCAGCTAGTTAAGGATGTAAGATAGACTAGTAAGATATAGTTATGGTATGATATAACAAACTAATTGTATGTTCAGTGAACTTAGTTACTAAGAATTTATTTCAGCTCATTGACAGTCACCTTTCTGAGACCCATATTTTCAAATATTACATGTTTGAAAAAAAAAAAAAAACAGGCTTTTTCTCAGTCCTATTTGTACTAAAATGTATGGTCACCACAAGTTACATATTTTTTTGACTCTCAGCCAAGTTTTCTCTGACTTGTCAGAAGGCCAGATCAGTATGGCTTCAAAAAAGAGAACTTCCATTTCCAAGGTAGGCACCTTTAATCAACCTCCCTTCCATAGACAATTATAGTTCTTATTTAAAATATATGAAAACCATCATCTTAAATCCACCAATGAACTCTCAAGAGAAGAAAGACCTTTCAGCCTAGGAACTGAGGTCATTTGTTGAACCGGATGAACCTGAACTCCTGTTTCACAACTTCCAAGGTATAGAGAATGGAAGACAAATCCCAGGGCCCATAAAGATGGAGAGACCACAAACCTGTATCCCACGGAGCTGTATACCCTCAAAGAACTGCTAAGAAAATATATAGTTCTAACCTTGATACTCAACGAAGGTAAGAAAAGAAGAAGAAATCGCTATTGAGAAATTGAAAATACAGCTCATCTCAGGTTTATAGCCTGAAGTCACATTTCCTAAGTGGCCTGAAAAACCTCAGGCCAAGGATTTAATTGAGAGTGACCCCAGACAAGTTATACCACAAAGTGCATGGTAGAAAGAAATGGTCAATCCTCTCTTTAGAATAAATATTTTTTACAGGCCCCCCAGATTCTCACAAATACAATTCCAGGATCAGAACAACAAGAAACTAAATGCACAGGGAATTAAAGCACCACGAGCAAAAATTAAAACAAAAAACCCTACATACACAGAACAAACACCAACTTATAAGGACCTCAGATCGTGGAAGTTTCAGACACAGACTATAAAACACTATGTCTAATATCTTTAAAGAAACAAATGACAAAATTAGAAATTTGTGCAAGACACTAATATGAAGAAGCAGTAAAGAGAACTTCTAGAAATGAAATATAAAATTCATTAAAAAAAATAAGTGACATAAGGAAATTAATATTGGTTTAGGTGTGATAATAGTAAAGTGGTTCTCTACCAAAAAATAAATATTTTTGTCAGAGATGAGTGCCAAGGTATTTTCAGATCAGGTGTCATTTCAGATGAAATTACACGATATCTAGGGTTTGCTTTAAATACTCCAAGAAAATTTTGTTTGTACGTGAAGAATATTAAATCAGATTGTTAAAGTGTTAATAATTATTGAAGCTGAGTAATGGATATGTGGCGTTTTTTTTTTTTTAACACTATTCCCTTTATTCTTGTGTATGTCTGAAAAATTACATACTAGTAAATATGTGTATTTAAGAGGTAGAGAGCATGTTAACTTAGCTATTTGAACCCAGGCATTTTTATTTTCATTAAATTAGTTTTTTAAAGTGCTATTTTAAAAATATATGATTACCTTAAATAATTTCAAGCCATATTACTATAGGGATGATAGACATACAAATTTTACGGGCTGATATAAGTTATAAGTAGATGTTATACAGAAAAAAGTAAAATGGGTTGGTTTTACAATTAATTAAGGTTGGAAAGAAAGTGAACTGTAGAAATTAAAATAGAGATCTGTAGAAATTATCTAGAAAGCACACAAATAACAAAACAATAGAAAATAAAAATCCTCAAAGCAACATGGGGGATATAATGTAGATTTGACTGGTGTCCTAGAAAGATAGGAGAATGAAAATTAAGCAGAGACAGTATTTGAAGAGATAATGGCTAAGGATTTTCCAGGACTGATGAACTGTACCAACTCACAGATTTAAGAAGCCCAACAATTTAATTTATTTTTAAATCCCTATGTGGACACATCATTGCGAAACCAGACATAAAAATAAAATATAACAAATGAACAACCAAAACAAAAATGAAGAAACGATCTTAAAAGGATCCAGATAGCAAAAACATGCACTTCCAAGGAGCAAGTCTGAGAGCTCTTTTCTTGGCAACAAAAGCTGAAAGAGAATGCAACGATATCTCCAATATGCTGAGAGAAAACTGACAGCCTGAAATTCTATGCCTAGTGAAAATGTACTTCAGAAATGAAAGTTAAATCAAGACATTTTCAGATACACAAAATGTGAGGCGGTTTGTTACTGGAAGATACTCTGATGACAAAACTAAAGAATATTCTTTGGGTGTCAAGAAAATGCTCCTAAATAAAACATCTAAGATATAAGAAGGAAGCAAAGGCACAGAAAGTGATAAATATGTAAGCAAATGGAAATAAACATTGGCCATAGAAAACAATAAATAATATCCCGCCAATCTTAAGAACATCGTGTAAATCCTACAGAAAACTTAGGGAACTAAACCAGTAGTGCCCCAAGAGGAAAATGCATTATGATCAAGTTGAATTTATTTCAGAAATGCAAGGTTGGTTTTAAGTTTGAAAATTAGTGTACACACTGACAGAGTTAAAAGAAAAAAACTGTACAATCATATCAATAGACTAAAATTGACTATTTCACGATCAAAACTCTACAAAAGATAAAATTTTCTAATTTTCTAATGGAAACTGGCAATAGACGGAAACTTCCTTAACCTGATAAAAGATATCTACCAAAACTTACATTAAATATAATATGTAATGATAGATTAGGCTATTAAGAACATTTCCTTTAAGATCAGGGAAAAGACAAGAATATCTCTTGTCACCCCTCAAACTCGTACTCTTCATCGTGACCAGTAC
>NW_011888890.1:1279191-1315376 GCF_000151845.1 Pteropus vampyrus | reverse complement strand
TGGACAATGGGACGTCACAGAGGAATTTTTATTTTCTGTTCATTTATTCATACAATAAATATTCAGTAATGACCTACTATGTTTTGTGCTCAGCACTGAGGATACATCTGTTTACAGGACAGAGTCAGGCCAAGAGGGATTTCTAAGAGTATTAGGAGGTAGAATGCATTGGAATTGAGGTCAGGTTAGAACAAAATGGGATGGAGAAGTGTGGCTAGAGAAAGAGACTGAGGATGGCACCAGAGTTTTCTTCTAGCTTGGGAGATTGGGGAGATGGCAATGCGTTTACCTGAGGAAGGTGATACAGAAGGTGGGGAAAGGTGGATGGGTGGGTGGTACCTGACTTCAGCTTGGACAGCTGAGATGCCTGTGGGACTTTGAGTAAGGAGGCTGAGTAGCTAATTAGAAACACGGGATAGTGTTTTAGGAGAGAAGCTCAAGACAGAGGCCTTGGTTTGGGACTCCATCTACAGGAAATAATAGTTGGTATACGGAGGCGGGTAGCATGAGACTGCCAAAGAGGAGCAAGAAAGTAATAATTCACATTACGTTCAAGAAAAACACTGGCATTGGAAAATCAATGAGTCCTAGCATTGCCCTTACTAGCTGCATAGCCTCGATCTCCCTTTCCCAAATGTTCATCAGTCTGCCTCCATTATTTATTCTGGGAAGGAGAAAGCCAGCACAACATGTAGGCAGAAAGAGTCATGGCATGGTAGGGTTTAAAGATTCATGAAAAGTTTGCCTACCACCTGAGACGGACCAAGTCATAAGCATGGCCCAGGCAGATCCCAGCAGACTGCAAACACTATGCCTGATAAAAGTAACGTGCAGTTATAAACATTATTAATGATATTATTACTACTAAAAATAGCAGCTCATGGTTTGTTTTGGTTTGGAATGTGTCCACCCCCCAAAAAAGATATGTTGGATTCATAACCCTCAGTACCTCAGAATGTGCCCTTATTCAAAGATAGTATTTTTACAGAGATAGTCAAGTTAACATGAGGTCATTGGAGTACGCCCTAATTCAATATGACTGATGTTCTTTAAAAAGGGGAATTTGGAGACAGACATACACGCAGGGAGAATGCCATGTGAAAATAATGGCAGAGATTCGGCGATTCACTTACAAGCCAAGGATCGCCCTAGACTGCCAGCAAACCATCAGTAGCTTGAGGAAAGGCATGGAATAGATTTTCCCTCATGGGCCTCAGAAAGAATCAACCCTGCTGGCACCTTCTAGCCTCCAGACCTGTGTGACAATAAACTTCTATTATTTAAGCCACCCAGTTTGTGATATTTTTTATAGTAACCTTAGCAAACTAATACATGATTGTGTATTATTTGACATTTTACCAAATGCATTTTTTGCTCACTCTCATTTAATCTTCACAACCTCCTGTGTGGAAGGTGATACCAGTGACCCTTTTTTCAGAGTAGGAAACTAAAACGATCAGAGATCCAGGTTTCTGTGTGATAAGACACAGGACATAAGACTTTGCATGAGGAGAAAGTCAGGAAACTTCACCCATGGCACAGCACTGCATAAATGGTATTGTGGTGGAGTTTGCTGCTCAAGCAGATGGGATCTAGACTCTGTCTCATGGATACTAATCCCAGCTCTGGCAACTCAGGCTGTGTGGTACTGAGCAAGTTTCTTAACCAACTTGGCACCTTGGTACAATGAAGAAAATAATAATACCTAAGTAATATCTAAGGTTCTCGTGAGGATTAAATGAGCTAATTCCTGTGAAATGTTTAGCACAGCACCTGCTGCATTAATATGTGCTCAACAACTAGTAGCTATTTTCAAATAATTATTCATGGGAAATGACAGGGGAGTGGAAGAGCCCTTCAGTAATTATGGGGGTCGTACAATCACAGTTGCCTCTTGTAAATGTATGGTGCAAAAGGTCTGTACTGATTGCATTGTGTATGTTTAATGGCCTCTAGGTGGCTAGGTGTGGGTGGTGCATGGCAACTGTTTTCTATTTTACAGGCTAACATGGCTATGTGGTGATTCTGCTCCAGGACCCATTCGGTCATCACTAGGGAGGTCGTCTCCCTAAATCAAGCTCATCTTAACCCCCCAAGAAGCTCTTTGTGGTAGTAATAAGGATTCAAGGCATCTTGTTAGATGTCAGCCAGAAAAAAAAGGGAAAGAGTTGAGAGTTATATGCAAGTGGGAATTAATCAGTTAAAAGGTCAGAAAGTAAAACATGGGTTTTGATATAGATGGATCCCACATGCTTTGAACCTTAAAATCACTGCATAAGTTTTCACTGTAAGCAAGTTCACTATAAAGAGATTTCACTACACAAGTAAAGGAATGCAATCACCATCCCGAATTTTAAAAATGCAATTAAAATTGGTACAGACCCACTGAGCCTTGCCAAACCCTGCTTTAAATAACAGTTTGGAGAATCACAAACTTCAATTACTTTTGGCAATGTCTTGGTTTTCCATGAGGCACTGTAGGTTATTAAATGGTGTAGCTATTTAGCTTGCTAATGAATAGTTTATCCTACATTCAATTAGGCTGGTTTTCCTCTCTCTCTCTCTCTCTCTCTTTCTCTCCTCTCTCACTCACTCTCTCACTCACTCACTCTCTCACTCAGAGTTGATGGTAATTAAAGGAAAGCTTTCAGGGAACCAGGTTTTTCATCCAAGATATCTTTGGGGTTACTTAGGGTAGAAATCTGGCTTCAACTTGTAAACTTCATATCTAACTTTCATATCCGTAGTGATTATCATAATGATGATAATAGTAAGAAGAATGGCAGTTATATGTTCTATGCAGCACCTTTCAAACCATTCTAAATATTTCACATTTTCCTCTTAATTCCTTTGTGTAGTAGACGAGGAACAGATTTATTATTCCTTTTAAAGTCCATGAGGCAAAGGAGGTTAAATGAAGGTTCCCAGATTATAAACTTCATCATAAATCAGAACAAAACATGAACAGGTGATGTAGTGTTCATTCCATCAAGCCATCCAGCTCCCTGGCTTCTCTCTCTAAAGCGATGAAAGAATTGAGATCAGGGGATGCCAACAGTATTCTCACATACTTCAAATTTCCTAATTATTGAGGTCTGATCAGTTGGATAGCTGTGATGTTCTTGTTTATTTCAGAGGTCCACTTCAATCAGAAGAGATGATGGCCCCCCCAAATCATTGACATTCACGGAGGCAGTCCGAATGGGACACAGACCCTGTGCAATCCAACATAAGTGTACATGTGAAATGTATTTCAGGAGAGCCAAGATTAAACTCATCAATAACAAAACACCTAAAGATAAGAAAAAAAGACTCATTTAAGAACTCTTACATTCTTAGCAGCTCATTCTGCAGCTCCAAAGTGAGACTAAGCTTTGGAGTTCCGATCCATACCCAGGTTAATGTTATATTTTTATAATGAAATAGTCAGCTTATGCTCTGTACTAGGCACTAAGGTTAAGTGTGTGGGAGGTACATGAGTAAGATAAGAGTCCCTTCTTTTTCAGAGATATATGGTCATGGATTTCTCCAACCCTACCCCAACTCAGGCCAGGAACCTAATACATACATGTGAGAACTCAGTCATGTTAAGAGCAAACTTGTCCTCACCACTTAAAGAACGAGATCTAGACAAAGAGAAGGCCTAACTGCTGAGCTTATACAGAAGGGCTTTGAGGAATGAATTCTGGCTCCCATGGGTCTCAATCATCCCTTCTTCCTTCAACTCCCACCCCAAAGCTCTTCTCTCATACTCACACTTACCTCCTGACTAAGTTGGTTCCAATGTTGCCTTCTTTCGAGTAGAAGGGACAGCATGACAGCCTGAAACTGGGCAAACTGCCTCTGCTTTGGGGTCTTCTTGTTTCTTTTGCTATGTTTCTGCCTCTCTGCTTATTCTTACCATGTGTCTCAGTCACATTCCTATCTCTGGGATTGGAACCACCTGTCCTGACTCTGAGTGATTCTTCCCTCTGGCATCTAACTAGTCACTTGGCTCTGATGCCATTTATCATCATAAACAATGCCCAGTCAGTAAACCACCTCTGGGTCATGGCATATGCCTGCTCTTCTGGCACTTCCTCATCCTGGCCTGAAGCTCAGAGTAGCTCACTTCCATGTCTGGTTTGACCAAAATATAGCTAATAATTTTTAAGCACTCGTTATATACTAGGCACTTTTTTAAATGCATTGCATTTTTATTTAATCCTCACAACAACCCTATATGTTTGATATTGTTATTGTCCCCTTTTTATGAAGGAAAATTAAGCATAGAGAGATTAAATTATTTGTCCAAGGCCATCAGCCCCACAACCCCCAGCAGCCTATGCTGAAACTTCTTTAAGAAAACTAGCTCCACAATGATTGGCTAGAATCCTCATGGCCATAAATCTAAAATGCTAACTGGTCTCCATCCTGCCAACACTTCTCTTCCTTAAAACCTCAGCTTTCTAATGTGATAGGAAGAAAAATCATAGTCATGAGGCATTCCCTCCCTCTCCACCATTAGGCCATCCCTTTCTCCACCCCCACTGCCTCAGGGGGTCCCCTTGCCACCACTTTTTCTATGTGCAGAGCCCTAATTCTCTGCCGCCCCAGGCCTTCAGCTGTTCTTGGGGCTCCAAGTTGTTATTGCACATTATCATTAATGGATCAGCCCCCCTCATAAGATTTCCAAATAGAGGCCTGGCCCACCAGATCATAAAGGCTAGGCCCACATATTCCAGAGGGCTGTGTCAGATGAGGAATTCTATTAGAAAGCTTTGCATCTGGAGTTTTCTAATGGTGCCTTCGGGCAAAAAAAATTAAAATTAAACCAACAACCCCTCCCCCGACCCCAACCACCACCACCATTTCGGCTTTCCCCACAGCAAAATTTCTGACTCTGGTTAAATAGAATTCATTAAGAAGCAAGGGGGAAAAGCACTCCAGGCAGTTTACTCTTGAAAATGTAAACTGTTAAGCATTTTGTGGTTATAAGCATTCTGAAAATAATCCATTTTCTCTAGTGTTTTGTGATTTCTCAGAATCAAAAATATTCTGATACAAGCAGAAAGCACTGCAGAGGTGGTCAAATCTAAGATCATTTACCTTTCAGCATTCTTTCTGGTAAAGGTAACACATTTGAAAGTTTGAAATCTGGAGCTACCATTTACTTGGGCTTCCTCACTTTCTGTTACTTTACATTTTCTCCTAAAAATTTCTAGGGCTATTTGTATTAGCAATTCTTGGTTTCCTTACATATACTAAATTTCTCTTCCTCTCTCCTTCCCTGCTCTTCTCTCTCCCTTCCTCTCTCTCCTCCTTCTCTTTCCCCTCCCTTTCTCTCTCTCCTCTCTCTCCCTGTCTCTCTCTCTGTCTCCCCCCTCTCTCTCTCTCTCTCTCTCTCTCTCTCTCTCTCTTTCTCTCTCACACACACACACACACACACACACACACACACACACACACACACTGCTCTCTGGGATGGGAATGAGGTTCTAGAGAGAACCCAAGAAAAAAGTGGTTTTAAGGTCCTATAAGGGCATAGCTGGCTGGTCCATGACTAAAGAAAGGACTCTGGGAGGAGGGATTGGATGCCTGCTTTGCAGGGGGGTTCCCAACCTGTCTTTGTCTGAAAACTGGGCACTGGGCCAGCCCCAACACAGTGGATCGCCGCTCTTGGCCTCCAGCCCAGTGATGGATGTGACTGTCATTTCCCTACCCTCCAGTGAAGCAGAAGGAAGCTGAGAAGAGGGATGAAGAGAAAACAGAGCTTGGTCTGAGAAAAGAGGTAGGCGTGGCAACTCTGGAGGTAGGACTCAGCTGGGGGATAGGGGCCTGGACCAGTCCCAGGGCCCTCCTTTCTGCTCTTGCTCCTCTGTTAGAACCCATTATGAAAAGTAACAACTCCATCAGAAAGAGAATCTTGTAGTCAGGCGGCAAGAAGAGAGGCAGGAAGGCTATTGTTCCATCACTTTCAACAAAGAGACACTGGTAAGCAGCAATCTTATTTTTAAAGACTTCCTGAAAAAGGAAGTCCACAATCCTCTTCTTCCAGAATGAATTCCATAGTTAAGTACCCCACACTAGCAAGAAACTTTTCTTTACACCCATCTTAAATCAAGAGATCAGTCCCTATGTATTGAAAATATGTTGCCATAGTCAGAGAAATAAGGCTGACAACATTCAGAAGCTGCAAAAAGGACACTTTCTATGAATTTAAGAAAAAAAAACAAAGTATAGCTTTAATAGCTACAGGGCTCCCTTGTTTGCACTGGGTTTTTATCCCTTCGCAATTTTACATTTGGATATTCTTTGTGAATGTATTTCTATAAAATAAATTTGTGGTATATCAGAGATACGAAGAATCTGAGAACTCATCTAGTCCAATTCCCCTTACCTTACTGATGAGGAAATAGAGACCCAGAGAGGTTCAGTGACTAGATCTAGGTCACACAGGTAGAAGAGCTAGGGAAAGGGGATAGGACAAGTATCCAAACCAAGCTACTTTCTTCTTTCTCTTCCTCCCTCCCTCCTTCTCTTTGGCCCTCTCCCTCTCCCTCCTCTTCTCTTCATTTCTTCCCCACTCCCTCCATCCCCTTCATTCTCTCATCCTCTCATTTTCTTTCTCTCTTTCAAGAGTCATACCTTCCCTGCCTTTCTCTACTTCGTCCTAACTTGAAAATTTTAAGAAACATGTATACATATATTTCTTTCCATGATACCAGCTCATATATTCTTTCTGTTTATTCATCTGCTATTTACTTGCCTCCCATTACATTGTAAATTGCATGAAATCATGATATATGTCTCTCTTGTTCTCTGTTGAATCCTTACAGTCCAGAAATATGGCTGGACTATGTTAAGTCCAGAACAAGTATTTGTGAGTGATGAATAAATTAGGGGGAGAGTGATAATATCAGTGTTGAGATAGTAAAGTTAAAAAAAAAATCATGTAGTAGATTGCAAAGATGTTGGAAATGCTATCAGAAGGCGTGTCTTGATGTCATCGATTTTCCCCTTTGAACTGGGTCATAGGTATTGGTATTTGTGGAAGAAATCTGAATGTATATCCCGAAGAAGATGTTGAATAGGCAGAAGAGCCCTGTAATTGTTCAAAAGCCCATTCCACTTTACTAGGCAAGAGTATTTCATAGTTCATCCACAAGATAACTAACATCATCAACTAAAAAGGAGAAGCCCGTACAGACACCTAAGAAAAGCCTGACCTGATGAATCCCACTCAGGCTGTGCCTCTTGCCAATTAATGGTCAGAGTTTTGGGCCCCCAGTCATGTCTGCCTTTAGGCATACGACATCCCAGACTTCTCCAAGCTTCTCCACTAGTTTCCCACTCATGATATGGCTCGAAGTCATTAGAGCTAGTCACCTAAGATTTCCAACACTGCCTTCCAGACACATGTGCACTGCTGTATACTTTTGTAGCAGCATCGAACCATGTGACTAGTTCTAGCCAAGTTGTGAGAAGAGCTTTTAGTTACTGGTTCTGAATGCTCCAGAGCTTTGTTCCATTTGCAAGACAATGAGCCGTGTTCCCTTAGCCTAGGTCCCTGCATGAAGACACAGAGTAAGCCCTGCAAGGAACATGGAGTACAAGCCAGGGAAAACATCTTCCTTATTTTAAGCTACTAAGATTTAAGCTTTGTCACATAGCATAACCTAGCCTGACAGGTACAATGTGTAAGATAATATAAGGAGTGTAATGACACAGCATTGAATCCTGTGAAGAGAAAGTTATTCCCTTTTTACATCTTTTCCAGTCATTCAAATGAATCAAGAAGAAGCCTGGATCAGAGGCTAATCTATCGTTAGCAACTTTATGACTGTTATTCACTTTCCTTTTTAACAGAGAGCTGAACCTGGGCTCAGAGTACCTGGCTAGAATTTAATTCTATTGTTTTGTTTTCACATTTTATTTTATAGTGACCTTTATTTATGAAATGTGATACCGTGTTTTAAAAATATGTAGAATGTTATACAATTTTCTTCTAAAATCTCTTTAAATAAAATAACCAATATTTTTACAGTGCTTACTATGTAGCAGGCCTACTTTCAGTTTCTGGCATGTACTCACCTATTTAAGCCTCAATCCTATGAAGTAAGCACTATTATCTCCACCTTACAGATGAGAAAACTGAGGCATAGAGGCTAAATAAGCAACCCTACTTCCCCCAGTTAGTACATGACAGAGCCCAAATTAGAATCTAGATATTCTATTTCCACAGTTTTTACTGGAGAATATATATATATTCTACAGTAAAAAATATATATATCTCCTTACTGTTGAGTTGGTATGTGCCCATAGCAAAGATTATGTGTGGTACAGAAATGAGAGTACTTGGGGAAACTGCTCTTTGCTTTGCCCCCTTGTTGTAGAGTGACCTCTTGCCCGATTCACCTACTTCTAGTCTTGTTCAGGCCTGAGAGCTCTCTGCCTTGGCTTGCTCATGGAATCTACAGGGCTCAGGAACTCAGGACAGTACTCTTTCATGTGACCATGAGAGGAAAATGGATTTGTGAGAGTTCGAAGGAAGATAGAAGGAGCTATACAGATGGTCAGAAGGGCAAGAATGATTAACCATTTGTGTCTGAAGCTTTTATCTACAGAAATACCCTCCTTCTAGTAGTACTAGAGCTATTGGCACCCACCTGACAGATGGATTAGGGTCTTGCCACCCCACATCCAGTGTCACCCCACATCCAGTGCCACTACTTCCAGTGCCAGCTAGCCCCAGCTGCTCCCAGGTCCCCTCTGTTCAGAAAACTTAAAGAAAATACCCCATAACAATCTATTGATTAGAAATACATTTTTCTGTATGTTTTCTTTTTAAGGTATTCAACCCTTGGAATAACTTTAACAGACTAATTTTTACAACAAGGAATTTTATTTAAAATTTCCTCTTGAAACTTATTTAGCATGTAACATTCCAGTTTCCTTGTGTGGTAGGTTGCTAATGTTATTGGAGAGGGGTTTTGTTTGTTTGTTTGTTTGTTTGTTTGTTTTTCTGAGATTATTATGGCTTTAAGACCTACATATTCTGGGTGTGGGGCGGGGCGGGGGAATAGCTTTGGGTATCAATGGATTTGAAAGGGGGTCTTTCCTTGATCAGGGTATACTTAGTCTGACTTCCTCATATAAGAAAAACAAGCCTTTCTGATTCTCCCCAGTCCTCAGGCCATTTTGTTCTTGCCATATTTTTTATAGCCATGCTACCTACGCACATGGAAATAAGGCTAGTGGTGGAGAAACCACAAAAGAGGTTCAGAGTCATATGTCATTCAATGCAACATAATTAATGGTGGTGGTTGGAAGGGTGGGAAATCTATATTCATTACTGGTTAAAAGTAGGAAGCATGAGTCAACAGACTAGTTTCTCTTGGTCTTGTTACTTTGATTGCCATTTCCTGGACAGCGATTCCTGTGAATCTTACCTAAGACAATTTCCCCAGTCAGCCAAGAAGATAAAGTTGGTTTCATGTTCAGCCACTTTGTTATTGTTCCTCTAAATAATTAGATTACTGAAACACTTTTTCTCTTTCTCAATATTAAGAAAATGTATATATTTAGGCAATAGATGGCAGTGTTTCCACAAATTTTAATATTGCAATAGCTCTTAAAGGATGTTCAGTGCTCAGTTGTTCTGTAGCTTGCCGTGATCGTATAGTGGTTAGTACTCTGCGTTGTGGCCGCAGCAACCTCGGTTCGAATCCGAGTCACGGCAAAAAGGGAGGAGGCTTCTAGAGAGAACAACACTGGCCTCAAGTTGTCCTCCATCCAAACAACATTTTGCAACCAGACATAGAATAATGAAAATCAATAAAACGGAAACCAGTACAAATATTTTAAATTTTAGAGAGATGACATATACAGAGTGGCTTTATTAACGTACTAATCCTGTTGCAGGCATGTTGTGTGTGGGTTTTTTTATTTGCATTGACGGATAATATGATAAAACTGGAGTGTAGTGGGCATGTAATTATTATTAATTACAACTACTTAAGCTCTGCTTTGAGCAGACTCGTCGAGTCTGCTTGCTTTTGAGCCTTGCCAGGGCTGTACAGTAATAACAACCCTGAATTATTTGGAAAGATGTCAGCAGTAGATGTGGAAATCCTGTTTAACCAGGCATGAATTGTTGTTAGGAGGTTTTTTTTCAGGATGACAGAGAGAAAATGAACTGTCCCTTATCAGTAATTGCAGGAAACATTTTGTTTCTATGATATGAACTGGCTGTAATTTAACTTTCCTGCATCATTGGATAATGTAAGAAGCCAGTTGTTGCTCAAAATTAAATTCTCTGAAGTGGGCATTTGGGTTTGATAAAAGGCATATTATAAGTAGACAATGGGGCTCAAGCAATAAATAATGTCCATATATGGCAAAACTTTTTTAATGACATTTTCCAAAAGACTGGGGTTTGTATTATAAATGGCTAAATGTTGAATTAATGTGAGTAATACAGCTTTAATGGGCCTTTCTCCAGGACTTAAAAACATGAACAATGCAGCCTAAAAATGTCAAATATAAGTATGTTATAATGAGG
This sequence comes from Pteropus vampyrus, assembly GCF_000151845.1. Taxonomy (NCBI): domain Eukaryota; kingdom Metazoa; phylum Chordata; class Mammalia; order Chiroptera; family Pteropodidae; genus Pteropus; species Pteropus vampyrus. Next base: position 1,304,833 of record NW_011888890.1, on the reverse strand, counting down.
TTTACTGCTCTAAAATTATTGCCCACCATGTCTTAAATAAGGAATCTCTAGAAGGTGCTTTTCAATGCCTCTAGCCCCCGTTTCACAGATGCCCTAGCAAAAACTCATGTTTGTTATTTATGTAATACTAAAAACAATTTTAAATTAAAATATATACTAAGAGTAGTCACAGAATCTATTAAGTCCTTTCAGAGTCAGTGAATCCTTAGAAATAGTATTCTAGAAAAACTCCTTCTTCCAAAAAGGAAAGAAAAAGCTGTTTGATCATGGGCCCAAAAAGATCAGCCTCAGAATTTCATAAAGTAAAAAAAAAAAAAAAAAAAAAAAAAAGGTGTCTATCATTTCCTTCAAGACTCACTCTCAAGACCATTTTTTATGCAGAGGTCTCTTCTTCCTATGGCTTAGTCCCTAATTCCCCACCCTGTATTCCCCATAAATTCTTACTCCCCTTCTCTGTAGGGCCTACCGTGGGCTCTGCTCTAGTCCGCAAAGCTTCTCAGCTGGATGATACTAATAATGCTGTTAAGAAGACAGCTGAATTGCCAATTGTTCTTTGGTTAAAACAAGCTTACAGAATAAGCCCATTCAAGATTATTTTCATTTTATTAGGAGACTGAAAATGCAATGAATTAATCATTTAATGAAGAAGATTGTGTCAGCCAGAACTTAGGGTTGTAAGTGACAGAAACACAGCATTTACTGATTTAAAGAGAGGCATGTACCTAGGTATGAGAATAAAGGGGCTTCGGAAACAATCGAAACTAGGTTATTAAAGATGACCAGGACACACTCTATCTTATCCCACATTTCTTCCTGAATGTTGCTTTTATTCTCTCAAACTAACTTCTATGTGGCAAAAAACATGGCAGCCAGCAGCACCTCCTGCTCTTTGTACCTTACAGTGTTGCTACCGCAGGAGAGCCCCTTAGTTCCTGTTCAAAAAATCCTGAAGGAGGATCTGATTGGCTTGGTTTTGGTCAGATATCTGTCACTGGACCAGTCATCTCTGTCCATAGGGATAGAGTCATACTGCACAAAGAGAGACCTTCCCTTGGCTTGAGATCAGTCCCACGCTGAGGGAACTGCCAGCCCTGGAGGTACCTCAGTTGTCTCCCTGGGAAATCTTCACCATTGCATTACAGGAGCACACCATCTGGTGGCTGTCTACTTCCACAAACCCATAGGTTCATTTTCCAAACTATTAACCTATTAACATCTTTACTGCCTTGTGAAAAATAGAAAGTAGACAGTGGGAGACGGGTGTCAGAATATGATAATTAGTCTAGACTCCACCTGGAGCCTAGGGACACAGAGCAACTGCTTGAACAAAGGAAGGACTTCATGTTCTCTCTCCTCTGCCAACGGGAGTCCTTCCTGCCCTGGATGACCGCTGCCCCAACTTGGCCAGGGAAGAGAGCAAAATCATCTAACTCTGCTAACAAAACTCCACTTAAACTTGGGCAAGTTATCTAAGCTCGCAGAAAAAAAAAGGGGGCGGGGATAATGCAAGAATTAAAAGAATAATGTACAAACTAATAAAAAGCACTTAGTATAGAGACACATAACAGAAATGCAACACTGGCACCTAGTAGGGACGCAACAAACAATCTATATTTTTATTACTCCAAGGCTGCATAGTGCCCTCATTCTCCATCCACTCTCCATCAGTGAAACACTAGGATGATATTTCTGTTAGGAAAAGGGCTCCTCACCATGGATTTCAGAAGTTAAAAAGAGTGATAGAATAGACTCTAAACCAAGGGTAGGACAAGTCAGAATGTACTGAGTGACCAGATTCTTATCCAAGTTTGCCATCCTGGTTCACAACCTCTTCACATGGTTACTGTGACCAAAGGTCATAAAAACCAAAGGTCGTTTTCCTCAACACACAGTTCGTTGACCTCAGGTTTCCTATCTGTCTTCTTCTGATGTTAAAATATATTGGGTTTCATTCTAAAACCAACTATATATCAGGTTGGTGTTCAGAAATGTTAGAGCCTGAGTCATCAGAGGAAGTTCATTCCGATAATTACATTAACTTTGAGACAATATCCGCCTTTAACTTTTTGAAAAGCATTTTACAAGTATTTCAACAATTCCATTATTGTCTCAATGCTCACGTCGTCCATATTATTTATACCAAAGCCGATACTTCCTGATGAAAATTCAGAGCGACTCTGATATAATCTTTAAAAAATGATTTCTCCGAAATGTTAGCTATAAAGCACTTTAGGGCAAAGGTAAGCCATTCACAAACAGCTTTGTAATGTTAATGATGAAACATTAGAGTATTAACAGAATCCTTATTTTAATAACACTACCGGGACAGCTATAGTTTTCACTCAATGACACTGTCATCCCCTAGCTTTGTTCAAATTTTAAAATTATTTGCTCTTTGAAAAGTCAGGTAGCCTTATTTTTCTTCTTTTTTGGGGAGTCAACCAAAAGAGCCAGAAGAAGTCTTAATTCTTTGTATAACCCATTACCGTATGTCCCTCATGTTGGTATCACTACCATGGTCCATTAGAGGTTGCTCAAGCAAAAAAACTTTACCTATATAACTGTAGTTGAGTAACTAAGTTAAACATGCAGAACTACATATTGCTTTATTACCATAGGCTTATGGCTTTAGCTGAATGCCTTTTTCTTGCTCACTACCATATAGTAGGGCAGAGCTATCTTATTAATCTCCATCATTAACCTATTGAATTGAAGAGATTTTATAGTCCAATATTTTCTATGTCCGTGTTTCACTGAGTTTTCATTAATACAAGAAATTAACATTTATTTTACTGATCAAGTCCTAAATCGAACAGCCTAAAGTAAATTGGTAATAAAATGGGTATTTTACTTCTTAAAAATTAATATCTATTCCCTAATTATAATGAATGCAGTTTAAGTTTGTTTTTATGCAATAAAAATACCACATAGCAAATGATTTATTAGAACCACATCTGAGTGGAATTTTCTTTCAGGAAGCAATGCTGGGCAGAAAGGTTGGGTGGAGTTATTGCTGCAGGCCCCTCTGTGGGGATGAGAAGTCTTAAGGCCAGGTCACTGCAGCAGTAGTGTCCTTGAGAGTGGCAGCTGGTGGGGACTTTGCAGAAAGAGAGCACTTATTCAACAGCTGCTGCAACTTCATTCACAGGACCCGAGCATTGAGAGATGGTGTATAGGCTGTTTCTTCTCTCTATAGCTCAATCAATAGGAGTGTGAGACACTGCAGATCCTTCCAGTGCCCCTACTTATTCCAAGGTGCTGTTACTTATTTGAATCACATCACCCTGAATCACATCACGCCTTGCTCAAGGTCTGTAGCAAGGCCTGGAAACATGGGTCTTCCAGAGAGGTAACTAACAGAAGAAAATTCTCACGAAAGTTGAATCAGAGAGAAAGGTTTTCTCAACAGATCTGGATTCAAATTCCACCTCTGCTGCTTCTGACAGCTTGACTTTGGACTTGACCCCTTGTGCTTTGGTTAATTAGCAAAATAGGGAGGATATGAGGGTTAGATAAGGTGATGTATATCTAGTGTGAATCCAGATGATGATGACAGTGTTCTTCCCTTCTGTTTTTTCCCAGAAACATGATCTTTGTTATTTGTGTGGACTTCCAGCATTCAAAGGGAAACCCCCGAAATCATGCTTTGGATTCAGCCTCTGGTCCGCAGCAGCTTTAACACACTAGTGTCTTCACTTTAACTCTGCCATTTGATTTCAGGTCATGTTCCACCAGAAAGGTGAATGTGTGTTTTCCAACTTGGTTGATAAGGAGCAAAGGGAGGTCACGGTCAAGCCTATCCAAGATAATCATAAATTGCCACTAGATGGCACTGCTTGTTGTCGTTCATCAAAGACAAGGGACTTTTTTTTTTTCCCCCTCTTCTTTTTTTTTCTCTCTGCGGGTTCCTGGCCCAGGGTGTCTGCAACTGGAATCCTAATCATACCAGAACTCTTCTCTTCTGTGAAGGGAGTTCCTATTTTTGCCATATTATCATCAAGATCTGAGGACCAAAGAGACTCCACCTACAAGCTGGGGAATTACCTCAACAATGTTGTCTTTATCTATAGGTGATTTTAAAAGAATATATTGTATTTGGATGTCAATGTTCAAAGGCTCTAAGGCAGAAAATTCCATTTCAAAAGAAAGTGTGATTAATGAAGGCACATAAATCCAGTAGATTTATGTAGCGGCTGGAGCAGTTTCAGAAATCACACCGTACAAATCAAAGACGCGGGTTTTTCTACTTTTTTCACTTTCTCTTATTCTTATTTCCACACCATCTCATCCTTTCCTTCCTTCTCATTCACAGTTTCTTGAATACATTTATCCCAAACTCCCAAAATAGGAGGAAACTTGATCAGAAATCCTAAATACAGCTGGTTTCAAGCTCCAACCATGGCCATTTCTCCTGTTTCTTCCCCCATGAGATCCAAAGATAGGGTTGAGACTGTAGCAATTAACTAACACGCCTCACAAATTGCTTATAAAACCTGAATTAATTCTGGAACTCCATGTAGCTCAGTCTTCGTAAAGTGTCTTACTTAAAGGCAAATTAAAAAATAATGTAGGTCTGTAGCGAAGGTTTTCCGGAAGAGGTGGTATAGGAATTCTAGAGGCTGCCTTACATAGAAATGCGTCCAAAAGTCTGCTGCCTTCAAATTTCCCACTTACACCAGCTTCTAACTGTTCCCCTACTCTCTCCCCAGTTCTCCAATAATCCACTCTTCTATTACCTTTCTCTACTCCTGCATCCTGTTCACACTCCCTGTTCCATCCATACACTTGGGCTCCTTACTCCCTGTCATGCTGGAGTTCCTTCCGTTCCCCTGACAGTGGTCTCCTCTGGCCAGTCTGACCACATCTGCTTCCAAAAATGAGCCCATTGCCCAGAATAACAGTGTAGAGTATGGTACCACACTGTCTAGTGCAGTGTCTAGGAGTGTGGTCTAGTGGTTAAGCACATGAACTCTGGAGCCAGATTCTTATGTTTAAATCCCGACTCCACCAATTACTTTCTATGTGGCCTCGGGCAAGTTGCCTCAGTTTATCTATGCATAAAATGTGGGTAATAATAGTATCTACCTCAAAAGTTTGTTGTGAGTATTGAATGAGCGAGTGTAGGTAAAGCACTCCGGTTCAGAGAAAGTACTATATAAGTATTCATTATGATTATTATTGTAATTGCTATAATTATTACTATTATCATATGCCAGGTATAGTGGTAGGTAAAAAGAATATAAGAGTATACAAAATAGACAATATCTTTGTCTTCATGGAGCTGTCAGGCTAAGGGAAGAAACAGAAGTCATCTGGCAGTTGCAATTTAGCATGACAAGATTATGAAAAGGAAAGCCACAGGTATGAGAGAGCAGGCATAGATATTTAGAGTCTAGAGTCTAGCTTCCCTTTGGCACTGAGACTCGAAAGGGATTAAGGAGTAGTTGTTACAGAGATACACTCACCTCTTCCGGTTTTTGTGGGAAGGGCATAAGCGGAAAGGAGAGAGCCTTGTTCCCATTTCTCCTTGGTCTCAGCATGGCTCCCATGCAATGAGACCTGAAGGGAACTCAGCACCATTTTGCAACTTGAGGGTTTTACATCTTCAGGAGCTATAAGGGGTTCCCAGTACAATGCACGTATCAAAGTACTGAGAGCAAAAGGACAAAAATGGACTTATTTCTGATTGTCCTCCTGGGTGCTCCCTGAAATACCCAGGCATCTCTTTAGCTAGAGGGAGGGTGAAAGGTGAGGCAGACTTTATGGCATCTGGTAGGCTTGATGAACCAGCTGGGACAGAAAATATAAAGACCGATGCACACTGGGAAAATTGTTCTTTTTCCTGTTTTTAAGGCCTCGCAAAATATCAGTTTAATCAATTAGCAAAGTAATTGCTCATACTGTAAAACACGGAGATGCAATAATGAAGACAAAGAAAGCTCTCCACAAGCTTGCAATCTAAAGGAGAAAATAAACATGCATAAGTTCAGTTATAACGCAACAAAAAGTGTTATCACAAAGCCTCGTGGGAACGCAGAGGAGGGTATAGAAACTATAAAGACATGCCACCCTATATCTGATCTACGGGGATTACAGTGGTAGAAGGGGATAAGAGTACAGGGTAAAACAGGGGCAGGAAAGTCATTTAAAGATTAGCAAGATTATCAAACTATGAATAGAAGTCTCTTTTCTTTAATCCGAAAATTGTCATATAAATTTAAGACTCTTTCTGAGTCACAGTTCGGGAGGATTTGGGAACACTCACAGACAGGACCACTTCTTCATTCTCTGAGTCCTTCATTTCCAAAACATTCTCAGGGAAGAAAGGCAAAGGAAAAATAAAGTAAGCAGTTGAAAACAAATGAAAAAATAAGGAAAAGAAAAGAACAGACATTGTACCTATAGAGAAAGATAGCTGCCATCAGACTCTCTAAGGAAGCCTCATTTTTCATTCTTTAATCCAAAAGAATACCCCCTGGAGAGAAATGACTGCAATGCAGAGACTGGGCTTCTCTCATATTCTCTCTCTCTCTCTCTCTCTCTCTCTCTCTCTCTCTCTCTCTCTCTCTCGTTCATTTCAACTGATACTTATTGAATATCTATTATATTAAGATGCTATTCTATGGGTTAGGGGTGGGGGATGAATGAAACTAGGCCCCTGCAGTGAAGTAGCTCATGGCCAGTAAGACGGACAGCAAAGTAAACTAATGTTATAGCACCACGTAGTAAGCTTTTGATGCACTACGGGCAATCCTGCTGTTAGAAGTGATACAAATGCCTGGGGGTTAGGTGGCAGCAGATAAGTTTTTGTGAATATCAGGGGGGAAACAAAAAAAGGGAAAACTGAAGTCTCTTCATATTGTTTATTTTCAATCTGGGCTTTCTTATAAGCCCAACCCTGTGGATGGACCGACAAGAAATAAGTAAATGTCCAATTCAGTGTCCAATCCCCAAATGTAAATATTCCCTATACGTAAAGCTCAGTCCTTCTGAATGATGGTTCAATCTTAATTATTTCTTCCCTCTTTCCCCAAACTCTCTACCAGATGGCCTAAGGTACACTCTTAGAACAAGCAGCAGGGCTCACACGAGCTTACTGGGGCAGAGTGAGGGACCACATATCACACAGTGTCCCTGTTTTGCCCTCTATTTCTGCGGGTATGAATACTAATGGTGGTGGTGGCAACCCTTATGCTTCAGCTTCTCTCTCCTTGGTCAAGGTTAGAGGCCCTTCCTGTCTGACTCGGCCTCATCTTGGCTCTTTCAGATGCTAAGGATCACCAAAATCTCTGCCACATGATCTGCCTGGCCCCATGGAAGACTCACTGGCTCTAATTCATCTGTCTTCTGAGGGTTGTAGAAACTTGTGGGTGTCATCCATGCCATACAGAAACCTAAAACTAACTGCAAGTACTCCGCCTGTCCACGCCACAGGCTAAACTCCTTGTCTCCTTGGTAGGAACTGGGAGACTTGAGCCCTTCTTATTAACCCAATTCTCCTCCCTCTTCTCTAGCCAAAAGTTCATGAAGGGAAAATTGGAACCAATCTGATTAATTCAACCTTCACCCTTTGTCTCCCTAATTGTCCCTCTCATGCTGCTGGCACTGGAAATAGTGGGCTTCCTTTCTCCACCACACTCTCTTTCCTTCTACATGGCCCTTAAGTATAATTCTAAACAGTTCACCAAACTTAACCCCAGTTAAGCATTATGTCACCTTGGAGCTAAAGGAATTTTTAAAAATCCTTTCCCTTTCCATAACTCCTGTCTCTCATGCCTATTATCTCACTTAACCCACCCTCAGAGCTCTGCCTCTGAGTCAATAGGCCCCATGGCTCAGGTTTCTGAGAGATGCAGAGAAACAATGATTTAAGAAGGAAATTAAATTTGTCTTTAATAGCTTCAAAGAGCATGTCAGTTTTAAGATAATAGAATTGTATTTCTTTGTCTTCTAATTGGGCAGTTCAAGAAATGTTTTGCAGGTTGCCTCTGGGTAAACTGTGGCAAATGTTTGAAGCTCAAATAACTTTAGGGAATGCCGAGTTAAGCAAAGTTAAATAGGTTTATTAAATGTGAAATCATCAGAGCCTGTAATATGCTAATATGTTCTGTGAATTCTGATGTGCTATTTCCCATATTTATTTGACTATGGAACACTTTTTTTTACATCTTCCGGAAACAGTGTTCCACAGAGTACAGGAATGGAAGACAGTGAAAATCCTTTGTCCCCAGAATCAGTGGTTACTTCCCTCTCTCGATCCTGTCTTCATTAAGTGAGCAAAGCCAAGTGTTAAGGCAAAAGAGTTTCCGTGTCTGATTTGTTTTTTAACTGTGCCCTTTTTTTTACTCCCTCAGGCCCTGCACTTATTTTTAACTAAAACAGCTATGACATCAGTGTCATGAATACAAAATACCTGGGAGTTATACAGTTGGAGACACTAGAACTTAAAGTGTTTATCCCAAAGTAAACAAACAAGCATAAACCCTCCTATGCCCAAATGACAGATAAAAAGACCCAATTCCCAGGCTTCTCTGGGAATTCTTCAGTGAAGATGCAAGCCTGCCCAAGTTGTCCTTGTGAAGGATGGGAAATAGATGATGGCTCATAGTTAAGGAATGCAAAACAAAGATCTTATGACTTTCAATATAAAAATACATATGGTATAAGATTACTGCAGAGTTCTCCACAATCAGAAAGAATGCAAATATTCCCTGCATGGCCTGAAAAACGAAAACAGAATCTGAGAAGACAGAAAATTGGGATCAACAGGAAAGTTCTGGCAGAACTGCTTTGCAGAGAACATAATGATCTTAAAATAGGTTCCCTAAAAGGGGCATTACCTAGGAAAAATAATCAAATCTCAAGGGATATAGATGAGTTTCTAGGGAGGACAATGATGGATGAGAGGAAATGGCAGGAGAAAACCATAGACATCCAGGATAATAGGCCCAGTGACCCTTTTACCTTCCTCAAACTTTTCTTCTGTCCTTGTGTAAACAGAGAAGAGTCCCGACTTGACAAAGTAAAAGTGGGGGAAAAATTGACATATCATGTGCAGCCACATGTAGGCTAAAAGTATAACTCATAAAGAAAAAAAATCAGTCCCATTGTACACATCTCAGTGTAAGAGGGATTGATTTATATGAGCAGCATGAGAAAACATCCTGAGCACACAGGAAAAGACCAGGGAGTTCCAGGGTTCCAGAAGAATCAGTATTGCTGCCCGCTGTGCCTTCATGTATAAGCGCAATAAAGTATCCTTCAGAATGAAGTTGAATGCTTTTTGCCCCAAACCCTGTTGACCCTCCTGCTCCCTCAGACATCCTCGAGGCAAAACATGATGTGTGTATTACTTTCTAAGTCAATCAATCCAAACTAGTTATATTGGTAGTAGTCTTTGAATTAAATTGTAATATTGCCTTTGGCCTGTGGGCATACTTGTTCCTTGGAAAGGACTCAGTAGAGATAGGAATGGTAATCTGAGCTGTCGTGAATCCATACGGCTCTTAAATAAAATAAAAGCTACTCATACCAAGACTACTGTTGTTGAGAACCCAGAACTGTAGAAATGCCTCATCTTCCTCCAGACCAGTCTGGGAGACTCTGCAAGCATCATCATTGTTTTATCTGTTCGACATCCTTTCCACCCTTCTTCCTACTACCTACTTCCTCCCTTCTGGGAGCTAGGAACACAGCACAGTGTAGAGTTCCAGAGAAACTACCCAGTAGTGAAGAGAAGGAGTGATTGGGTGTTGAAGCAACAGGTCATCAATTAGTTATGCATCTTCAGCTACAGAGGTGGTCACTGGACTTAGGTTGGGCCAATTTTGGACTATATCCTACTAACCAAAGTGATTGGTTCAAGGTGTGAACACATGACTATGCTGAGTCAAACAGAATCCTTCTTTGGAATGTCCTGAAATGAAACGGAGGGAATATTGTCTCTGGGCCTGCATTTCCAAGGTCTAGTTTTATGAACCTATTGGCCTATAAGTCTTACTGCCTCTTTAAATTTAAAGTATTTGAAGCCTGATGTTTATCATGTACCATTGAAAGACCTCCAAGGAATACAGGGACTGAATGAGAAAGAAACTTATTTTCTTTTTCTTACTCCATAAGAATGTTTATAGAAGGCACACTACATACCAGAGCAGAAATATGGTGGTAAGCAAGCTGGCCCTGTCGACATTCACATTCAGTGAGATTATGGCCTATTGAGAAGAGCAAGCATCCAAGGATTGCTAAAAGTTAGTGAATTTCAAGTGTTCAGTGTTCTGTAAGGAAAAATAGCCAATAACCAGAGCCTTGCATCTGGGGAAGAGGCAACAAAATTTCCTCAAGAAAGTGATAGCCTGACGATGGTCAGGGATTAGTCTTATCTTCATGGGCCAAGGTCACTTTTGCCATTTAATCCTGTGTAGCATAATGGTCACCTAAGTTTAAAAACGTCTTTTTTTTTTTTTCCAACTAACTGAGCTGATAGCAGCTGATTTATCTGATAATATTAGTGGGGATATGAGTTTTTCTATTCTTTGCATACTTCCCGTCACATTATTAAGTACCAAAAGCATAAGAGAAACTTTTGATCTGAGTAAAATGAAGTGCTAGGTAGAAGAGTGGAACAAATAACCTTTAATTTAAAAAAAATAGCAATTCTGATTCTTCTATGATGCTTAACCTTTGGAGTCTTAAATATCAGTGCAAATTCTGACCTATCGAATTTTACTCAATCATATATCATGAAAATATAGAAAAACTGGGTATGGTTTAATACAAATAATATTTACTTTTGTTGAAAGTGAACTCTAAAGGTATATCAAAATGAATCTCAGTTGCTATGCAAAGTAGCACCTGGCCAATCCTAGTGTAGCATTCTTTGCTTTTTCGAAATGTATCTAGTTGTGATAGATCCAGTGTCCATTGGTTTGTAGCAGGTAATTTACATTTGTCAGCTCTCATTTGTATGGAGATATGATAATTCATATTAAAAGCCGATCCTCTTATCTTTCTTAGAGGAAGAGCTAAACCGATTTACCATTTTATACTATATGCTATGCATTGAGGAATAGCATTTAATATCTTAAATTCCAGGTTGTTTTTGAATGACTCGTTATGTTCATGTGTTTACATTTTATCTCCTAAAAGAATATCCATAATCTTTGAAATAGGGACTAGGGCTTTGATGCCTCTTCAGCCTTTCTCTATCATGCCCAAAGCTTCTCATCCAATAACTAATATCGATAATTATTTAACAAATATTTATTGAGCTCTTGACATGTACCAGACACTGTTCTAGGTCTGAGAATTTGGAAAATAAATGTTTTTCATTCATGTGATTGCTATTTATTTCATTTAATATTTTTAAGAACTGTTGTCTAAAAAAAAGAGGAAAGGAAAGAAAAAAAGCAGCATGCCTGCCTCTCTATGAATGCTATGACTATTTCATATGGTACAAAATGCCTTTTTTTTGCATTACACCAGAGTTTTAAAATTATGTAATAGTAGTCTACAACAAAACAGTTGAAGGCAGGATGTGAAAAAGAAATCAGTGCAATTTACTTATAATTAATTTAAGATTAACTTAAAAATGAAAAAAAATTGGCTTATTCTCAGTGGTGCTGCTGTTGAACTGTCATCTAATCGCTTATATAATTAGTGGAGGCATGTTAATTGAATTACGGCAATTAAGTCAGCCTTGAGACAAGAGGGTCCCTTCTGACTGATGAGGTTGTAGTAATTCTGTAACCCATTCTCCCCTGTTAGAAAGTTTCAAGACTGATTTTTGCCCCTCAGTACTTTAGCGACCATGGTATAGCCAAATCTTGATTTCTCAGGTGTTAATTATCTACTCTGGGTTTTCTGAGCCATTGGTGTTTTTTCCTCTTTTCCACAGGATTATCAGTTTATTCACATTGATGGGTAGGCCAAAGCCATGAAGAGGCCATGGATTTTACAACTGTTATGTTTATTACCATATATCTTCACCAGTAAATGATAAGGAGTGTGTGGGAGGAAATGAAAATATTTGGAAGATTGGTGTGGAGAGAGTAATTATCTTTTCAGACCTTTCTTTAATAATGTCATTGTTGATTAAACCATTGAGAAAATAGTGAAGCAGAAGTTCGCATGAGTTTGGAGGTGTTTGGGGACTACTATTGTCCATGTTAACCTCTTTTTATAGATGCCGCAGAATGAGCTAGCCATGTCCCTAACCTGATACTAATAAATAAAGAAGCCTTGGGAAATTTCCTTCCTCTCTCCAGGACTATATTTACTCTATAAAATGAGATCACCACAATTCCTTTTAGGTCCAAAATTCTCGTTTTCCATATATTCACAAAGCCAGTGTCATCTTGAATATGGCTTGTCAGCTTCATATATCCTCAGGTGATAAAGCTTCCTAGGCAGAATGTATGCCAGCCAAATGAAGTGATGGGAAGTGTAGCTTATGCCACTTAGGACTGTCAAAGGTGAAGGTCAGAGTTGCAGACTCCTCCAGAAAAAGAGAAGCTAACAGAGAATGAAGCATGGAAGAATCGCACTGAAATGTCTGAAAACATTAGTCCCGGGAAAGTCGTAAGCAGGGCCAGCCACATCGTGTTCAGGGCTTGGTGCAAGATGAAAATGTGTTGCCTCATTCAAAAATTAAGAATTTCAAAATGACAACAAAAGAGCTTTAAACCATAGGCAGGGTCTTCTACTTGTCGGCCCTGCCTGTGGGCCGGGCTGGGAGGGATTAATCCTGTTTCCCAGGGGTTAAAATCACAGTCTCCTCCCCTCCCCGGGCCCCCGAATCTGCAAGGCTCACTTCAAGTCTGCCTTTCATTCCGTGCTACGTTTCTTTCTTTCTTGCCTTTTTTTTTTTTTAAACAGTGCTGCTAGCTGTATAAATATTTTACAGTTCCCCTATGAAAAGTTTCCAAGGGGCCCATGTTAAGGGAAAAATCTTTGAAAGGATTTTTTCCATAGCAATTAAAACCTTTCAAAGCACCGAGAGCTCCCCAGTCTCACTTTAGTGCAACAAAACTCTATTTTTTTTTTGCCCAGTTTGGAAGGCTCTGGGTCTGAAAATAAGCCAGCCTCTTTGTTTGGTGACTTTGTGGGTTGCCGATAGACATTTGGAATTTAAATTCATTAGATACATGGCAGAACTGTGGATGGAACCGGCGGAGGGTTTAGGAATGCTGTGATCAGAAACTCTAACCCCTATTTCCTGTATCTCATTTACAGTGGTAAAATGACTATAAATCAACCTCAAGTTCATTTTGGCTCCCCAGATGAAGTCAAATGTACACTCTGACTTATGCATATACCATTTTTAGTTAACACACCAATAAAAATAATTGTGCAAGCCTAAATTTGGAAGTGTTCCCAGCGTTTATGACAAAACTTAATAAAGCCAAGCGCATTGAATGTAATATGGGAATTTTATTGAAATGAAATTAGTCCATCATGTAAGCTCCACATTTTCCTCAAATTTCTTGGACTTCATCTGAGAGCTCTCCTGGGGACTCTAATAAGGTCCTGCAAAAATTCAAGTACGGTATGTAGAGACACAGAGTTCAGACCACAGCTCTGCAGTGGGCAGAATGACACACCCTGAGTTTAGATGCAGCAAACCACATGCTCTTTTCCAAGTATGCCCTTATTCCCTTCACCCCAGGGTCTATGCAGCAGATATATTGTTGGGATTTTACTCAGAACATGGAACTCCTAGAGAGACGGGGATGGGGGTTCACTTAGAATTCTAGTAATCATGGGGTATGCAAGAGACCTATTATGTTATTTCCCTAGGGAACCAGAATGGCAGCGGCCATTGAATGTGTCCATCCAGTTTAGTTGCTTACCCATATTTAAAGATGGAAACCTGGGGGCAGTGGGATGCTTTTATGGCTGCTCTAAGGCGGAGCAATAGTTGCGCATTTGAAATTTAGGGTTGGGGTGGCGGTATAGAGGTAAAGAGATTTGAATGAAGGAATTTAAGTTCCGATGTGGATTATATTTCATTTATAGTTGTTTGCAAACTTTAATATATACATAAACACTTCCTGAGGTACTTGTTTAAAAAGCAAATACCTAGGTTACATCTCAAGAGGTTTTTATTCATGACATCCATAGCTGGACCTAGGAATCTGCATTTTAAACAGTACCCCAGATGATTTAGACACAGGTGGTCCAAGGATCTCGGTTTAAAAAATAATGCTATCAGTCATCAACAACAGTGAACAAACTTTAATATATTTAATTGCTATAAACTGACTGTGTCTCCCCCCATCCATATTTATATAATGAAACCTATTCTCCAAAATGATAGTATTAGGAGATGGGGACTTTGAGAGATGATTGGATAATGAGAGTGGAGCCCTCATGAATGGGACTGGTGCACTTATAAGAGAGAGACCTAGAGAGCTCCATGGCCTCTTCTGCCCTGTGAGGAAACAGTGAAATGTGGCTGTCTATGAACCAAGCATCAGACTCTAACCAGACACGGAATCTGCCAGCTCCTTGACCGTGGACTTTCCACCTTCCAGAACTATGAGAAATAAAATTTCTGTTCTTTATAAGCTACCCAGTCTGGTTTATACCAACCCAAACTGACTAAGACATTACTAAGTGTTTATATTCGAGTTGTTACTATGTGCTGAGCAGGGTGAAAGTTGTGGACTAACTCCTTCCGTGCATCTGGACCACCATCTAGGTAGCTGTCTAGCATATTTTTTTAAGATTCAGGGGACAGATATTTCATATCTTCTTTGTAGGGCCTGTGCCAGTGCCTAATTGTCATTACTGTTAAGATTTATTTCCTTGGTCTATACAAATTCCTTCTTGCTGAAATTTGAGTCCATTTACTCCTGTTTTCTCCTCAGAAAGGATAGAGGAAAATTGGATGGTGTCTTGATAGTATTTCTTTATGCATTTGAAGCAAGTTAGAGTTGTCGCCCCAATTATCCACATGCAGACAGATTTGTTCATGATCAGGGCCAGTTCCCAACCTTAAGGCCCCAACCAGTAGGTCCAGGGATGGCTGAATTAGGCCTGGACCTCAGGTGCCTTCCCAAAAGCCATCTTGGAAGGACTCTGGGGATTGAAGGAGCTGTTCTGGACATTAATGTGACCACATCCACAGCTCATGTGGAGAGAGTAACTGTCTCTTCTTTGACCTTCTTTTAAATTGGTTCTATTTTCCCTTGCCTTTTCTAAGTTTCATTCCTCTAATTAACCCACAATTAAACCTTGCCTGACCTCTATGGTTAGAGCAGAAAATGAATTGGGAAATTTAAATGGTAATGGGGCAATGCCTTCTCCTCTCTGTGGCAGTGGTGAACAGCCCCTGAGGTGACCTCCTGGTGTTCATGCTTTGTGTAATCACCTCCCTTTCAGTGTGAGCAGATCCTATGGCTTGCTTGTAATCGATAGACTTCAGTAAGGCTGATGGGCTGCCATTCACATGATTGAGGTATATTATATAAGACTCTGTCCAGCTAGCAAACATGCCCCAGAGCCTCTCTTTGCTGGCTTGACGATTTAAGTGGCCATGTTGGGAAGCCCACGCAGCACAATGGGTGACGTCTAGGAGCTGAAGGCAATCGCCACCAACAGCCAGTAAGACACTAGCACCCCCTACATACACCCTGTCCTACAATTGCAAGGAAATGAATTTCGTCAACAACCTAAATAGGCTAGGAAGCAGATTCTTCCCCAGTCAGGCCTCCCATGAGAATGCATCTTGGCCACCACCTTGATTACAGTTTGTAAGCCCCTAAGCAGAGGACCCAGGTAAGCTGGGTTCAGACTCCTGACCCACATAAACTGAGATAATAAACGTATGTTGTTTTAGGCTGCTAAATTTGTTTTAATTCATTACTCGGCCATTGAAAAATAATGGAATTGGCTTTGGCTCACCTAGCAGTACATAGAGGGAAGTATAAAAGTCTTCTGAGAGAAGTCTCCCAGAGGAACGTTTACTGAGTGACAGTCTCAAAGGAAACTTCATATTTATGTACTTATAAATATTCTGTATTTTGGTGGATCAGAACCATGCTTAAATCTTCTACAATGTTTACATAAAAGCTATTTTTCCTTAAAAATTACTAATAATTATAATAACTGTCATTTATTTAGCATGTACTATATGCTAGTCATATTTTGAAGCATTTCATATATACTAACACATTTAATCCTCTTAACTGTCCTATCAGAGAGGTAATATTATTAACCTAATTTTACAGATGAGGGAGCTGAGGTACCAAGAAGTAAGACTGTCAGCTCAATGATTAAGTGGATTTCCAATAAATAAATAAATAAAGGGCAAGAGGCAAAAGGCAAAAAAGGCTTTTGGCCTTTTGATGTCCAATTAGGTTTCTATGTATCCTTATTTTTAGAAGTATGTCTAGCTATTTTGAAAACTGAGCATGGCACGGGCCTCACCGGACTTCTGAGAGGGCCTGTGTGACTTTATCATACAGCTATTTTACCTAATTATAATAGAAGTACCAATAGACATAAGTGAACACTTTAGTAATTCTATAAAGGTAGTAATGGTGAAGCTCAAACTCTTGGACCAAGTAGGATTTTTGCAGGCCTGCTGACTTTTGGCAAGTCATTTGCAGTATCTCTATTCTAGTGGCTTTTCCCAAACTGTTCTCCATGTTATTAATATTCTTTTGAAAATGTAGAAACAAAAGACTGAGCTTGACATGGTCAATGAAGTACAATTTTGAGGCTCTTGTGGGTCACGCTGTTTTTACATATCCTGGAATGATATTAAATTACCTTTGGAAATAGCAACACAACATCCTAAGCTGGTGGACATCCTATGATTCACTTTTTTTCTGCAGCCCTTAAATTTAATCAAGCATTCCCAAATTCTACTTTCAACTTATTTATTTCTTTTGGCCTGAAGAACCTTATTCAGATTCAGCTAACATGTTTTTAGTGAATGCTAGGGGGTGATTGCTAGTGTCTTCACTTTACAAATTAAAAAAACTGAGACTCAGAAGAGCTAAACTGCCTGTGGTTAAATGATTAGAAATAACAGATAACAGATTTGAAATCAAACTGTCCTTCTCCACTCTCAGGAACCTGTTCATGATACCAGGCTGAGTGCTATGTGCTTCTCCCCAAAAGGTTCTTAATGACAATATGATGGACCATGCTTCCCTCCTCTGCATTCTTGAGCATGCAGAAAAATTAAGTAAAATTTATTTAAATTTGCTCAATCATGTGCCTCAAAATGCTGTGGCTTTTCAGTGTACTGGGAAGGCTCTACCTGCCCAAAAGTGTAACCTCCATCATTGTCCAACCCACCGGGGACTTATTCCTTTGGATGTCAAAACTCTTTGGTCTTTATAAGTTTCATTAAGACTATCAACAAATTATGAGAGCATAGAGCATGATGGGAGGTGGCAGTTCAGAGCCACCCAGGGGTTCTTTGAACCCTCCCCCCCGCCACATACTGTCACACACGGCATAGCAATGTTTCCATAAACAGAATGCATGTAGGACAGTAGTCCCATAAGATTATAATGGAGCTGAAAAAGCTCTATCACCTAGTGATAACAGAGTTGTTATAAGGTTGTAGTACAACACATGACGTGTTTGTGGTGATGCCAGTGTAAACATACCTGCACTGCAGTCATATAAAAGTATAGCATATACAGTTATGTACCGTACGTAATGATGATAATAAATGACTATGTTACTGGTTTATGGATTTACTATGCATACTTTTTATTGTTATTTTAGAGTGTACTCTATTTGTAAAAACAAAAAGATTGCTGTAAAATAGTATTCCGTATTAAACCAGTAGCAGCCTCATACATCTCATGCTTACCGTGTCTCTTGATTGCATAATTTTCTCTTGTGCTTGATTTAATCTCATGTGTTTTTTTTGTTTTGTTTTGTTTTGTTTTTTGTTTTTTTTGTTTTTGTTTTGCTCACACAACGAAATTCTAACGATGCAGTACCCCCATCATTAAGCATTTTGTAAAGTGGCGCTTTTAGAGTAGGCAGGACTGGGTCCTGAAATGGAAGTGCCTGTCCTAGAACATTTGTAACCAAACACTTACTCCACTTAGAGCAGTAACTGAACTGCTCCTTTTAACAAACATTAAGCTTCCTTTTAACAAACATTTTTGTGAATTCCTAAATAAAAAAATTGAAAGCCCCTTATTCCTACCCCTGATTTTGCTTTGTCCCTTGGTCTAGTTTAATTATAAATCCCACACCCTGAGCACTCTCCTCTGGGGAGTGTCTCCACAAATTGAGTCTTATGTCTGGAGAATGGAAGAAGCTCTTCCTTCTCAACTAGAGAGAGTTGAGAGTAACTCATTATGGCTGTAATTCTCCCCTCTGAATCTTGCTCCTTCCTTAGATCGCAGATTACCTTTCTAAGAGCCCCATGGCTGGTGAAAAGAGAGTAGAAATTGACTTGTAAGGTATTTGAGAGGTTAGTAGGGAGGCCAGTAACAACAGAAGAAGGGAGGAAATGAATATTTATTATGAATTTCTCACACTTTGAGAGAGTATCCCAACTTGATATGTGCCGACTCATTCCTTAGTTGGTGATTCTCATAGGGCTGTCTGAAATTATGTCCATTATCTCATCTCACGGTCTTCATTTGTTCAATGACATTTACTGAATCCCTACTGTGTGCTAAGCACTATTCTAGGCATGGCGATTCAAGCGAATTCCTTTTCTCAAAGCAGAAATTGTTCAGTGGAGGAGTCAGACCCATGAATAAGTGATTGCGATTCAGACTAACAAGTTATGTGGGAACATATAGAAGGACAGCCTGAGCCCATATATTATTTATTGCAGCATAGCAAATTATCCAAACTTAGCAGCTTAAAACAAGAGTCAGGGAGTAACTTCATGGGGTTCTGGCTCAGAGTCAATCATAAGATTGCTGTCAAAATGTCAACCAGGGCATCTTTCAGTCACCTGAAGGCTTGACTGGGGTTGAAGGATCCTCTCCCGAGAAAGCTCACTCACATGGCTGTCGGCCTCTCCTTTGGGCTGCTTTCAACATGGCAGCCATCCTCCTCCAGAGCCAATGATTGGAGAGAGAAGCAGAAGCCACAGCGGTTTATAACCTAGCCTTGGAAGTTACTTACTGTCACTTCTGCTATATTCTATTGGTCACAGACCAACCCTGACACAATGTAGGAGGGAACTACACAAGCACGTAAATATTAGAAGGGGAGTTTATTGGGGGCCATTATAAAGGCTGCCTACCATACCCAGTGTGGGAGCATCAGGGAAAGCCCCCAACAGAAGCCAAGGCCACATGGAGAAATAGAATTTGAGTCTCAGTATCCTTCTATAGTTCATGAAAATTCATAGTAGTTCTCTAATTCACTAGCAAGGGAAGGTTTCTCCTGCCACAATCTTTTTCCTTTTCTGTATGCCTAAGATGGCCAGGTGCCCCTATATTGTGCTCATCAACTAAGGCCCCATCATTTTCTGAGCCAAAAGGGAAGTGGGATGTAGAATATACTAAAATATTTTGCAACTCTAAGCTCCACCCCGACCATCAGAAGTTTTATTTGAATTTTAAGACCTCTGCAATAGATCAACTGATAAATTGTATGGGTCATAAATATGGATGTTTATCATTATTACTGATGCAATGTTGAGACCAAGATGATGCTAACAATTAGCATCCAGAAAAATCAACCCAAATTGCTAATATCCAGTAATGTGTATTCACAAAGACTTGTTTTTGTCTTCATGTTATAGTGACTGTGAGAAGTAATTGAAGGCCAGGGATGTTTAGAAGATTTCTAAATGGGTAGCATCTTAATATTTTTGCTCATTGTTACAACACCGTCAAAGTGGAAACACATCTATCAACATTTTTAAAGCACAGGTCTGGTAGAAATTGCTGACATTTGCAAGGTGTCTTTTGTTAGAAATCTAACAAAAGACTAATTCTAGAGACTGGTTATCTTTAAAATTGATATTCCCTGTATCAACAGAAGAAAACAAATGAGTCTGGATTTTAAATTTATCATTTCCTCTGTGCATCTGTGATCTGAGCTTGAATTAAAATGAAACAAGCACTCTAAGCTCCAGAGCACAAAAAAGATGTCCCATTTAAGAACGAGGAAGCTGTTCTGTGTCAAAATGCCTGTGTGAGGATGGTGGGTGTTCCTAGAAAAGTAAGAGCAACATCTGAAGATTCAGGAATACTCATTGCCTCCCAGCTCATAATCTTCAGCCTCTTTGTTTTCTCTGACTCTTGACTTTCAGCCACTGCAATATTTGTGCCAAATACTAGTCAGTGAAAGACTGTGCCAAAGGTGACTGACACCTGCTCAGAAGAGCCAATTGTTAACTTTTCAAGAAATTTGAGAGCCAATTATTAAACATAGCCAGTATTAAAAATTAAATTATGTATGCTTACAATTAAATAAATTATGTTAAAAAGAAAACATAATAAATGCTCAAAATGCATCACTTCTTAATTACTTGGCTATGTTTTACTATTATATATGTTCTTGAGGTTGTCCATGGTGAGAGTATTTACATTATGGATATCAGCAAACACTACTAGGCTTTTTTTTCCACCCAGAGAATCAGTTGGTAAACATTTATGAGTATATATCCCTAGGAGCATCCCTCTATTATAAGTTTTGTAGTAGTGCTTGAGCCAGATATCTGAGTTTAAACACCAGTTCTGCCATTTAATGGCTATGTGACTTGGGAACGTTACTTAACTATTTTGTACCTTAGTTTCATCATCTGTGAAATAGAGATAATATAGCACCTACTTCTAAAGGTTGCTATAAAGATTAAAAGAGTGGATATATTTGTAAAGCATTTTGGAACAATGCCTGAAACCTAATAAGTGTTATGTAAATTTTTGTTAAATATATAAAATAAAATACTATTCCAAGGGTTGCTATTCCCCTTTTTGATTCTGTCTCATTTGTTTCTTATCTCTCAAAATCTATGCCATTCTTCTTCCACAATAGTAAAACATCCAATTTTTGTTGGACACATGACCATCCAAAATAAAGATTAGATTTCTCAGTCTCTCATGAAAAAATTCTGATCAAGATAATATAAACAGAAGTATTTTGTGGTAGCTTCCAGGAATTTATCTTCAGCAACAGTTGGCACATTCTTTATTCCCCTTTTTATTTCTTGTTCTAGTCTGGTCACTGAACTTAGATGTGATGGCTGGAGTTCAAGCCACTATATTGGACCATGAGAAAAAAAGCCATACTCTAGAGGTGATAGAAATTTGAATATAGAAATATAAAATAAATCAGTAATAATTTTTGGCAAGAAAGATATAAAAAGTACCTGAAATATGTTCACAGGTTAGAATGAGAATGAAGATACACAGATTCAGGTTTCAGAGGTCTTTAGAGCTAAACTTCAACTGTGAATGATCTTCCAGTTCCAGATCCATGAAACCCAGCTAACATGGCTCATGTTCTTGGATTTCTAGAGAATTCCACTTCTCTTATTATCATGTGCATCTTTATAACAAACCTTCATTACTTGACTAATGTAATTGACTCTCTATTCCTTGCAACCAAGAGTGAAACTAACTAAACTTTATGGTTTACACTACAACAAAAAGGCAAAATTCTACCTATCTGCAGGTATATATTGCTCATTAACATTTTCCTGTACAGGCAAACTTACACCACAGGAAGTGAGGGCTTCTCCTTTGGAAATGTTCTACATCCCATTGTGCTCAGTGTGTATCAAGTTGTATTCTCAAGTATCACCTGTCACTTTCCCATCTTAAAAGGGTTCTGAACTTTTATTCCATACTAGCCAGATGTCATATATTACTCGTAATCAGTGTTGCCTTTAGGAAAAATTAAGTAGCTGAAGTTTGCTTCTCCTTTTTTTATTGTTCATTCTCAGCCGAGTTCAGCTCCTCCGAGTTCAGCAGGGGCACATACCCGATTAACTGCTCCTCAGACCTATTCCAACTCAGTAACATTGCAGACTTCCCCTCCCTGTCCCATCTCAACTTACCAGTCACATTGAATATTTTCCTCAAGGCATTGATAAGCAGCTACAATTTGATTTGCATTGAGATATTGTCTGACTCTATTATGGATTCTATTATTGACTCATATGGAGATTTTAAATTGGTCCTCCCAGTTAAATCAAAAAGAAATTTAATATCTGCAGAATAGTTATTTATGAGGCATTGTGCAAGGGACACTATTTAATTTAAATTTTACAAGTAATGTATCAATCAAGGTTTTAGTTGCAAACAAGAAAACCAATTCTGAGTGACAAACAGGAAAGGATATTCAGAAGCTCAAAAGATTACCAAGAAATTCACAGAACCAGGTTTAGAAAATGGACAGGAATAAAGACAAAACGTCATATTTGTTATAAAACTGATATACTACCTGTATTAACAGATAAACTATAATATCTCAGTGGCTTAGAACAATATATATTTCTCACTCAAAGTTTAATTAGTGTTTAAATAAAAAGAGGTGAGGCTTTGCTCCATGCAATCACTAAGGAAGTCAGGTTGATGAGAGCTTTAATATTTTTAACACATGACCCCCAAGATCACCTTGAACCTCAACATTCTGTCAGCAGATGGGAGAAAAGAGGAAATGGAGATCTATGTATGAAATTTTTATAGGCCAAGCCCAGAAACAACATATATTACTTCTGTTCTCATTCTATTGGTCAGAACTCAGTCACATGACTACATTTAACTGCAAGGGAGCCTAGAAATAGTCCCAACAGGTCCAAATAAGAGGAGTATCTAGCCAGTCTTTGTTCCCACCCATCCTCTTGTCACCAAATACCTAGGCTATGCTTCTTCTCACATGGAGAACACAATCATCCCTCCCCCAAGAAAGATGAACCAAACCACTACTGTCCAGTCACTGAGTTTAGCTCTAAGCCCAGATTCTCTAGGGATGCTCAGTGCTCTCCATCAAGGCCAGATCCACTGCTCATCATGGTCCAGCTACCTATAACTAGAAGGATTAGATACCAACTTCTTCCTCCCCAACACATCTGATATTAAGTGATACAACAGGGACAAAATAACTGTAAAAAAAAAAAAAATACCCCTGTGGAAAAGAGAATTATGCAGCAGTCACTGGTATACAAAGATGTTAAATTTTAAAGGATAGACTTCATGAAAACTCTGCTCTGGGGGTGAGGAAAGTTTCTAGAATGGATCCTAGATCTGCTTTCTGGGAGAAACTGTCTTGTTCATTGTTCTTCATGGCTCCAGGCTCCACTATAGGGAAGTTTCTTCTTCGTCCTTTTCCTCTTTGACCACTTAGGATGTGGGCAGAGGAAAGTATGCACTCCTTGTAGGCTGCATAGCTTTCAAATCCCATATATTGCTGTTAAATTTGGAGGCATAAAACTCGTTTTGATGCTCAAAGGTTTATTTTAGTCCAAGCTTATGGTTTCTTTGGCAGTATAATTCCTTCAAAAACCTAGTAGACTTCTAATCTATTTGCTTCCAATCAGCTTTATGTGCTATAGCCATACTCAAAGTTCTTTTCTAGTCATAATTCTCGAGCCTGATTTATGGTTTTGCTTCCTAGTCCCCATGATTCTCTCCATTTACTGCCTGAGGTCATCGTTAGGCTAGATAGGAAGATCTCACCTTCGATTTTATCTTAGCTACAGGCCTTTCTAAGTCTTATTCAGTCTGATTTCTTACTGTGTGAGTTTTGGAAGTAATTTTTCCAACTTTTCAACACCTCTAGTTTCTGACATTCAGTTTTATTTTTGTTTGAAAACAAGCCAATTCTTTCCTGAGTTCATGCACTTTTTTGCAAACTGCTACTAACATTCTGTTTTCCAACCTTTTCCCCTAGAGCTAAACAATCAGCATATACTTGACCTGTCTTCTATCAAGAGGCAGTTTTATTGAAGATTTTGCCACTGTATAACATAGATCTTTATCTTTCCAACCTCCAATGCCAGTCTCCTTGCCACTCTCTTCTTTGCTTACCCAAAGTCATGCATTTTAAGGTTTCATTATGACAACGTTCTACTTCTGATAAAAATGTGTACATTAGTTAGGGAAATTTAGCGGCCATAAAGATATACCCTGAAATCTCAAAGGCATACTACAATAGAAGTTTATTTCTCACTTACTAAAATCTAATTGGTAAGGAGGCTCTGTTCCCTACAGCCATTCAGAGAGCCACACTGTTGAAGGCTGTGCAATACTCAACATGTGACTTCCAGGTTATTCTGGGCATTAGCAAATAGATGGAGACAAAGAAATTCTGGAGGACCTGGTGGGAGGTCTTTATGGATCTAACTTGGAAATGATATATGTTTCTTTTGACCGCAGCCTATTAACCAGAACTTAGTAATAAGGTCACACCTACCTCAGATGGAAGACTGAAAAATATAGTCTAATTGTATGCCCAGGAGGAAGGGGAAATGGGTGAAAAACCACATACAATCTTTCTCATAAACTAGAACCACAGTCAGAACTGTGGCAAACAATAAGTTAATGAGGGCACCATTGCTATTACTGCTAAAGGCTAGACACTGACGCTTGAACGTATGCCTCCAGCAACACAACAGGATCCTGTCATTACATTGCTGCTCCACAAAAAGACAATATTGCTGCTTATATCACACTGTTCACAGCCAGAATGTGTTCTCCATGTTCCTAGTTTCTTCACCTCTCTAGCTCCCAAGTCAAAGCCCAGAACAAAAGTATCAGATTGGTTGAGCTTATACCATGTAGCTACTCTCTTATTGCAAAAAAGACTGAGAAAACTAGTCTGCATTTTTAGCTCATATAGTGCACAGCGGACTCTGCCCCCATTATCACTCCTGAGAATTCGCCAAATAAATACAGGAGTCAAACTAAATCAAGGGAATCAACTTCAGGACAGAAACTTCAGGAAACATAACAAGCTGATAGAAGAGAGTATTTTGAACAAATGGGAAGTGACGGACGTGTGTGTGTGTGTGTGTGTGTGTGTAGTCTTGGTTCCTATCCATTGATAATTTTGAGGTTTTGCCTTCATCTAGACCTGTCCTGTTCACCACTGTATCCCCAGCACCTAGAATAGTGCCATGGAATTGGTAGTCACCCAATAAATATTTACTAAATGAATGAACTCTCGATCCAATAAGTATGCTTATTGATGCTTCTATTCCTGGCTCTTCTGATGGCTGGTAGGGACTGAGAAAACCTAAAGACAACAATAAGAGTAATAGAGCTTCAATATTAGATAGCTTGACCACAGCACAGAGTATCTCCTGCCTGGTCTCTGGCTGTAGAAGCACTGCTCTAGCTAGTTACATGGTAGGGTTACCTGGTAGAGAGGGAAGGGAATACCAGAGGTCAGAGGAAAGAGCAGTAAACATGCCTGATTATTTTTAAGATTTTCTAAATTTCACCGTTCATAAAGAACATACTGAAATTTCAGTCTGAAAACTACTTTTTTTAATCCAAAGAGATTTGTCCTTGGTCCATATATTTGGAATGTTCTCCTTGAGGTGTTTCTTTTTCCCTAGTCGGCTAGTGGCCTTGAGTATGACTCAGGGGAAACTGTTTTTGTCTCATTTGAGCATAGAGTTCCTTTTTGGGAGTGCAAATTATGACACCTCTTTAGCAGAGAAAGATATACATTTATAGACATTTTAGGTGGC
>NW_011888890.1:1263279-1277516 GCF_000151845.1 Pteropus vampyrus | reverse complement strand
AGGTCCTTGCTCCAATTATATTTTTAAAAAGTGAAACTATTTTGTTCTTTTACATAAGCTGGGAACACAGGACAAAAGCTGAAAGAAGGTAAAAGGAAAAATGGGGTCTGTACACTTTTGGGCGTAAGCTAATAATTTTCACCTTAAGATAATGATTTATATGCACTCTTTTGCCTCCACCTTACAAAATGCAGTTTGAGGTAACAATTTGATTCGGTTTTGTCCTAGGCCGTTTAGTTTTTACTAGTGTTTTTATAGATAGTACATGATCGATGTGCCTCTTAAATGCTCTGGCACTCTAAAAGTTCCAGTCTTTCTCTCCTTTCTGTCTTTGAGGAAAGTTTTCCAGTCTTCATTTCTTTCATATGCTTTATTAAAAAAAATTTCTTTAAGTAAGTTTTTTTATGTTCAGAAATGCATGTACACATTTACCAGAAAGCATGCACACATATATGACAATAGTCATATATGCTTTTGGCATTCTTTGGAATTTATATAAGCAAAGGGTAAGGGAGAAAAGATTTCTGGCACACCAATCCCACTTCTGTTGTTGAGATGAAGCTGCAAATGATTGTTCTGGAGAAGGATTTCTGTAATCATGACCTAACTTTATTATTATAAACACTAGGACTGCACCTCCCATAAGAGATAAGATTATGGTGATAGGGAAGTGGGCACTGGTGGGTGATTCAAAGAATACTCAGCGTCATTGCTTATTTCTGATTAAAACTAGTGTTTCTAATTAAACACTAGACTAAAAAGCCCCTTTCAAATCCATCCACCATAAAGAAATTGCATTCCTAAAAGCAACGTAGAAGAATATAGAATATTAAACTTTCAAAGTAAGTCAGTAAATCTTTTTTGAGTGACCATAATGTAGTAGGAATTGTGCTATAGGTGCCAAGAAGATGACTTGAGTAAGGTAGACCCGGTCCCAGGCTTCATATGGCTCCCAAGCTGATGAGAACTTGCCTTTCCCAGTCATGGGTAACACTGCACTTAGGAAACTAAGACTTCAGAGATGAGAAGCAAGGCCTCGTGAGAACAGATCTCACAAACCTGTTATCTGTACAGCGAGGTGGATTCCAGCTGAGAGATGGCAGAAGTGGAAGAGAGAATGACAAAATTCATGTTTGAGATGTTGACCCTAGCATGGTGCTGCTGAAAGCTAACGAGATGGTCAGGGTGTAGACACACATTTATCCTTTCAAAGTAATTTATGATCTAATGAACCTTTGATAAAGACTCAAAATTGTCCATCATATCTATTGAGCATTCAGGTGAACACCACTTAGTATTCTATTCCCTCTTCGGGTGATTAGTAAAACGTTCATGGTTATGAAGGTGAAATATCAAAGGGGGAAAAATTGAGGCTACTCTTGGCTGGAGGAATGGTTGCTGATTGGCCACTTTGCAGGTGGCCCACCAGCAAGGCCTCTGCCAAGCCACTGCCTCCTCCCCATCCCAGTGATGCAAAATCACCCCACAGAATGTTTTGTTCTCCAAGACCCTGATTTCAATGGGTACATCCCATTAACAAGGCCAGCAGATGTCAGTCCTGATCCACTTTTTCTCAGCAATAACCAAGGAGGAAGAGCAGATCTGATTTCCCAATCACTGCCTTCTCTTTGCTGGCTTTTCTTCTTCCTGAAATGGAGGCCCGCTACTTGGTTTGCTTTGTTAATATTTGCAGTATTCAATAGTTATTATGTGATAAGCATGTTGTTTGCTTTAGGTTTTGGTTGGTTGGTTTTCTGGCACTTTTATTTTTAGCTGGTAGCTTAACTTGAGTTACAGCTGTGGTCTGCATATACTCAATGTGGGTAGGATGTATGGTTTTTACAGATTCTTACCTGATGCCTCAAAAATCCAAAGTTGGGCCAAAAAAGAAAACAAAACAAAAAAATTTTCCAAGAGGAAAAAACATGTAGCTTTTATTCTATAAAATCATCCCCTTGGTGTCAGCCTTGGATTTAGCTCTTTTAAAATGAAAAGGCTTAGGTTTGCAAGTACCATGGCAAACATTTTTAAATGCACATATTTTTAAACTTTCTGATTAAGAAATAATAGTATCCTTGCATTTTTATCAAGCAAGAATCTTGTCCTTGAGTGAAAACAGTTTATGTCTAAAGTCTAAGTATTTATCGTAAGTGCAAAATATAAAAAGAATATAAAGCTACTGTTTATAATGCATTCTATTTGTATTATACTATTATGAAAGCACACTTTAAAATTGCTATTGACATTTTAAACTCTAAGATTTGCTAATGCAGAAAAAATGTGTGGTTTTGCCTTTGATCTAGTACTTGTTTGTTATAGCCGATTAGCTGTTACAAGCACCAAGGTAAAATTGTCATATAAGATGATTTCAACATGCTATGAAAGAATCTGAACACTGTGAGGTGGCCGGGCATAGAACACACTTGGGCAATACTCTGTTGCTTAAATTAAATGTTAAATATTTATTTACCAAGTTGTTTAATCCAAGAAACAAGAACTTTCTTGATTTATTAAGAATAACAATGAAAACTAGACAAAAATATAACTTTTAAAAACAACTCTCGCTAAACATTGTAGTATTTTATTTCCTTTCGAAGTAATAACAGCGACTTTTTTTTTTTTACTTGAACATAACTTCTGAGTTAAAAGAATTTAAAAATATAGTTCAAGTACCTCATTTTAATAATCTTCCAGGGGCAGGGAGATTAAAAAAAAAAATCATTATAATTACTAGAATGTTAAAAGTTAAAAACCAAAGACTAAGTACCTGAAATTTTGTATTTCAAGCTGATATTTTAATTGTTCAAAAATTCTTTGCCCTTCTTTTTAATGAAAAGAGACTCGGTGCTAATAAAAAAAAATACATATAGACAAAAGTACACACGTAAAATATTTTCTCATTTGTACGTAGGATTTTTGTATTATTGTCAATTGTAAATTTAAGAGCAAAGCAATGTAATTTTTTTAAATGTGTTGCTTTAGACTATAAAATCTTGTCCCATTTCTCTGTTCAACTATCTAGACCAGTGATCAATGGACAGATATAATGTGAACCTTAAATGTGAGGCTTCACCAAGAGCCACACACGTAATTTTAAATTTTTTGAGAGCCACATTTAAAAAAGGAAAAAGAAACAGGTGAAACTAATTCCAATAATATATTTCCAACATATTATTTCAACATGTAACCAATATAAAAAATATTTAACATTACATTTAACATTAACCAAAATAAAAGATATTTAATCTTTTTGTGTGTGTCCTAAATCTTTGAAATCCTGCACGTATTTTCAATTACAGCACATCGCAACTCGTATTTGTACCATTTCAAGTGCTCAGGAGCCACATGTGGCAAGTGGCTAGCATACTGAACAGTGTAGGTCTTAATTATCAAATCCCCACATTCGAACACATTGGCTGAGTGTCTTTATGAAGTATTACTGTTGTGCTGACGCCAATCTAAAAGACTAATATGTCTGAACTGGACTGTTAGTGGAGCAGAGTCCTTACGTGTACAGGAACTCTGTTCCTTTTCTATTTCATTTTTAACAGCTTGCTTTGCTCCATAAAGATACGTCAGTCACCCTCAAGCCATGGGACCCTCTGCTGATTCATGCCTAGGAAGTTGAGTTACTGAGATTGTCACTCTGGAGAAAGTGACCTGGAGAAAACATTCTAAAATGACCCAAATGGGAGAGGCAGAGCCTACAGGAATCTTTTCAGAGATCCGTTCGGAACATGGAAAGAATCCCAGTGTCTGCTGACTTTTGGGTTGTCTGGTGTGCCGTCCTGAAACGTAACCCTGGGATTCCTGAATGAATGTCAACTCTATGCCTTGAATTTCCTGGGAGAGTCTAAATTTCACATAGTTTAGATGGTTTTTCTTTCAAATGCTCCTATTTCTTAGGCTATGTGTCTCGATTTAAGGTTCAGAAAATAAGGCTACTCTGGCGAAGTTCCCTCCAGTTGCAGGGCTGGTTTTCCAGGCTTTCAGAGCTGGCACAGGGTTATTTAGAAATGGTAAGGCAAAGAATAGAAGAGGCCAGGAATAAATTGTAGGTATTTCAGGGAAAAGAAGTAGCACAGATATCCTGAGGTTTATCCCCTTCCCACAGGCCCTAAATTGCTGCTATGAGATTAGTCAAAAAGAAATTATGCTGGAAAATGGGGAAAAATCTGTAAAATGCAGATAAATATCTTTCTTTGTCTTTTTATCTCTCTACTATTATATTCCACTCAAAGACGTTGTCAAAAATAAATAAGAAGCCATTGATCTTTGCCTTTTTCCAATAATATAACCCATAATGGGATGGGAGATATTCATATTATATAAGCATATTGCATAGAACCTGGAGCATAGTGGGCACCAAATAAATGGAGGCCATTACTAGAAATATTATGTTGGTGATGAACCATCCAGGCAACCCAAGAAAACCAGAGAATGACAGAATGGCACCATCTCTTTAATATCTGTCATTTTTCTGTTTTATCTTGCGTGCTCTGAAAGGCAGTGCATGCCCATTAGATCTTCCTTTGTACCCTTATGAATGGAATCTTATTTTCTTCCTTATTAACATACCTTAATTAAGAGAGGTGCATTTGTATAGCTACCATGGCAGAACACCTCAGTAGCATAAAGGTTTTGCTTGATATTGTTGGCTGTCTTTTTATTTCCTTATAAAATTGAAAGAGAATATTGGTACCAAGGTATAATCATAACTTCATGTGGTCTTGAATAGGAATTTAATGGTTTTCTTAAATTGGTTCTGAGTTCCTTCTTAGCCTTGGGTCAGATAAAGACCTGTGAAGAATTTCTCAAATCTTGGGGAAAAAAAAAATAAGGATTTTTATTCTCTACCCATTTTCTCAATTTATAAAGAAAAATATCACACTGAATACTTTAAAATCTCTTGGAAGTGAGAAATATGGATTGTTTTCTCTAAAATTAGCACTTATTATCTTTACTACCCAAATTTCCATTGCCATCACTGAATATTTGCATGAAGCAGTTCATGAGGAATTTATCTAATAGCAGGAATACACAGTTATCTTTGCATATTTACCTGTCACTGTTATTTGCTCTATTTTTTGTTTTTCTCAGAGAGTGTATGAGAAATAACTATATTTAATACTGCAGAAATAACATACATAGCAACAGTAATTTTATTAAAGTTCAGTTTTAGTAGGCAGTTGGGGGTTTTTTGTTTGTTTTACATTTCCACTGTTGCTCATCTAATATCTGTGTGCCTTTTATTTAAAGAGGAAGAGAGAGAAAAGGAAAGACAGAGACCGAGAATTGGACATACCCAGCTTATTATTACAAAGAAATAATGTCCAACCATCTTCCCAGAAACAAGAGGAAGCACTTCATTAGGATCTCTGATTCGACCCAGTTTTTGGAAACAAAATTATGTTTACTTCTTGTTAAAGTTAAGGCATGCAGGCTAGAACAATGGCCTTCTAAAATCCCTCTGCATCCCCACATCCTTAGGGGCACTGCTCTTCTTTTTCAATGCCATTTACAGCCCAACAGACCACAGGAACCTCACATTCTGCTACCGAGAATGATACTTGGTCACAGTCAGACTCCCATGACAATGACATTTTCTCTGAGAGTTCTGCACAGCTGTGTCACTGTTAACTTTTAATGAACATCCTTCCTTCCTTTGAAAAGTTTCAGTGAAATGAAACGGATGTGCAATTTCTGCTGTCGTCTCCACTTTATGTCGGATAATATTCAGTAATTCTGTGTGCTAAAGTAGTCTGTGACATGCCTAATTTGGGGTGTTTCGAAGCTAATAATGTAATTTTGTCCACCGTTACACACAAATGTAAAACGAGATTTTTTTTTGAAAGTTAGATCTTAAAATATATTATAACTGATAACATACCAGAAAGTAAAGAGACTCACTGCCAGCCTGAATTTGGGCCCCACTGTTCATTTCAGGGGATTGCTGACTCAATGGAGAACTCCCGTAGAAGGCGTGCCAATAGCTCCTGGGACAATGAGTGCACAGAGGCACCACAGTGTTATTTTGGAGCATTATTCTTTCTTGGTTTCCACAATAGCTGGGATCTGATAATTTAGCATTAAGCCTCTTTTCAACTATATGGAACTGTAATAAGGTGATTTAGCCAATGTGCCTTTCCATTGTCCCAAAGATTCTGTGATCTATTATGTGGTAATGTGTAAAAAGAAAAAAAGAAAGAAAGAAAGAAAAATGGGGGGGGGGGGACATAAACCAACTAATTATCAAACACATGAAAAGCGGCTTTGAGAGAGCTGTTATTTATTGGCATTTTCTTATGAATCAATATAGATATAGGAATCGACTGCAGAAGCTTCTGGGTACATTCACATAATGAAAGCCCAATTAATATCCAAAAGCACAGTGCGCTGCCGGCAACAGGGAGCTACAAGGACAATCACTGGCTTCCGCAGCCAACACTGACAGCTGCAGTGCCCCGATAGCAAACAGCTTCAAAGGCCGATCCCCACCCCACCCCCACCCCAGCCTCAACTGAACACTCCCTTCAAATCTCGCCCTCACTGAGGCAAGGCCTGCAGGAACAGATGGGATACCAGAAGCAACCCATGGCTATCTGTGATGTCACCAAATGAGGCATTTGGGGATGCTGTTTGGGTGGCAAAAAAAATGTCAGAAGAATATGAGAGAGGGGTTAGAGGGATAAGAGAGACTCTTTAGATAAAATTAGCGTGGCAGGGCAACCCCATAGGTTGGAGAATTGGGCTGTGGGGCGGAGGAAGAGGTCATGCTGGGTACAGATCTGGGCTGGCTTACATTTCAGTTTTATTTTTGTGTGGATTAAGGGAGCTTTACATCGGTTGGGCTCACAAGAAAAGCATGTGGCTCCATGTCCTGTAGGCCTGTTTGCTTTGGATTCATCCAGGATGCAAAGCCCATGCCAGCCTGTCAGAGATGAGATTCAGACACTCACTGTTACCCTTTCTCCTCTTCTCAATCACTCCTATCTTTTTCAAACAAGATCCAAGCTTTCTTCCTTAAGATGTGGCATCTCTTTCTTTCTTTTTTTTTTTAATTCATTCTTATTTCTTTGTGTCCCAAAAATATAGATTAATCTCTCACTAGACTGAAAAAACTGGATTCTAAAATCAGACCACCCAAAACTGCTGTCCAGGAATCCTATTCTGAGTGGCCATGCTGGGTAGCACATGTAATGATGCCTAAAATCGGGCTGTCAGGCTCTGTCTCCTGGCACACATTGATATCTGGACACCCAGGGCCTGAGGAAGCCACCCAACATCGGTCTAGTAAAAGCAGAAGAGTAAAGCTTGATTGAATAGATCATGCCAGAGAAAGAACAGATCCACATAAAATTTTCAATTCCTGCAGAGTCTGAGTTGGGGTGGAGAAGTTTATAATGGAAAAATATTCTCTTTTGCCTTGTAATAAATATGGTAATTTCTTTGCATCCTTATGGCCCTTTAGAGTTTACAGAGATCTCCCATTTGATCTTCCCGATAAGTCCAAGATATCTTTAGGCAATAATTGTAATGATACCATTGTACAGAAGAAGAAGCTAAGGCTCAAGATGGTTCAATGACTTGCTGATGGTTAGAGTTAGGAAATGTCAGAGGCATAGTTTCATTCCCAGTCTTCTAGATCTTCTGTAGGGCATGGAAGCCATTTGAAAAAAACTCATAAAACAATCAGTGATTTTTTTTTTTTTTTGGCTTAAGCATCATTTCTCTGTGACTATGTTCTTCTAACTAGAGTGTCTACATTACTCTTATGATGACACTTGTGTTTTGTTTGTACTTATTATTTGTCTGTCCCTCCTCCCACTATATGGGGAGATATTTGAAGACAGGGACTTTCTTGTTCATCCCTAACTCTCCAGTACCCAGCGTAACACCTGGCATACCGTATCAATCGGTAAATGTTATTGAAAGAGGATGGATGGATGAATGGATGGGTGGATGATATGAAAGTTTTACTGTGACTATTTGTATAATTTAACAAACAGTAGTTCAACCTCAAAACTCCCTTCCATGGCCTTGAAGAAATGGAACATTTGGATTTAACCATTTCTATATTTGCTATTTAGCCAAAAATAATGTACCTAGCATTAATAAAAAACAGCAAGAAAAGATGACTGATTCTGATCACTGAAGAGGGAGCATTATAATTATATTATGCAAAAAAAAAAAAAACTAATAGGAAAAAGAAGGCAGTCACTGGCAGCTTTTATTTTTATTTTATTTTATTATAGGTTCTTGGAAATTGTCTGTGCTCACAAGAAAAGTAAAGGTCTCTCTGAAGCTCTCTGCTGAGGGAGATGAATTCTCAAATTTGAGTGCTTCAGTTACTTTTTGGATGGCATCCAGATTAGCATCAATTCAGTAAATGTTTCCTGGAGCACTGGATGTGTTCAACGTGGTGCTGCTAAATGTGCAGAAGGTTACAAGGTGGAGCTGGAGTTGGCCTTGACCCAGAGGGAGTTGACAAACTAGGGGAGATTGGGCAGAAGGCCTGCAAATACCTGCAGTAGAGGACTCCACTCCAGTGCTCGAAACAAAATCTAAACCAAGCATTTAGAGGAGGTTGCTGTAACTTCCAATGTGAGTTGAGAGCAGGGTCAAAGAGGCTTAATGAACAAAGTAGAAAAGGATGGATGTATAAGTAGGAGCCAGAGATATTGAAGGTAGCAAATACCACATGGTGAAATGCACTCTTTAGGCCTCATCCAGTGCTGTAGCACGACAGAGATGCTCCAATGTGCTAAAGGTGTATGCAGCACGTTTCTCATAAAATGACTAATGTTTAATTTGTTGGATAAGGAGACGGAGTTGGCAAAAAGTTGTTAGAAGGAGCACTGCCCAACTCTGTGCAGAGAAAATTTAATAATCCAGAAGCATTTTCCAATTCATTACTCAGAGTTCTATCCTGACATGCAGAATAGTGCTGGAAAAAGTAAAAGTGATGGAATACACTCACCCAGCAAAGATAACAATGATAGGATTCCCAAGATCATTGATTTTTAAAATTACAAATAAATACTTAAGGTGGTGGATATTATCATATCTCTCTTAATACTCCCCAAGTAATATAAACATTCTACTTCTAGAATGGATTGGTAAGCAGTTCATATATTAACTCTGCTTAATAATGCTAACCAATAATAGTTACCAGGTATTAGCTTGTACTATGTGCCAGGCACTGCGCTATATGCTTTTGACTTGTTATTTCATTTAACCCTTAGCACTACTACCCTATGAGGTAACTATTTCTCTTAACAAACTTTTTAACTTAGAATAGTTTTAGATTTACAGAAAAGTTACCAAGATAATGTAGAGGTTTCCCTTATACCTTCCACCCAGTTTCCTCTTTTATTGACATCTTATAATAGTATGGTACATTTTCCATTATTATTTGATATACTGTTATTAACTATAGCCCACACTTTATTCTGATTTCCTTAGTTTTCACCTAATGTCCTTTGTTCTGTCCCGGGACACCACTTCCTTAGGTAACCTTAGACTTCTCTTGGCTGTGATATTTTCTCAGACTTTTCTTGGTTTTCGTGCCCTCAAAAGTTTTGAGGAGTACTGGTGAGGTATTCTGTAGAATGTCCCTTAATTTAAGTGTTTTCTCATGATTATGCTGGGTAAAGAATCCTTAGGAGGAAGACCAGAGATGTAAAGTGCCATTCTCATCACATCCTATCAAGAGTGTCTGCTATCAGCATGATTTGTCACTGATAATGTTACGTTGCCTGAACACATGACTGAAGTAGTGCTTGTCAGGTCTCTCCACCGAAAAGTTACTCTGCCCTCCTCCCTTCCTTTCAGTGCTGGACTCTGAAAGCAAATCACTATGCACAGCCCATCTTAAAGGGTGAGGAGTCAGGCCCTATCTCTTTGAGAGGACAGTATCTACATAATTTGGAATTTTTCTGTATGGGTGATTTGTCTTTTCTCCCCATTTATTTATTCAGTCACTTATTTATATCACTATGGACTCAAGGATATTTATTTTATAATTTTGGTTATAATCCAGTATCGCAGTATTTTGTTGATTAAATTATCTCAGCTTTGGCCATTGGGAGCTCTTTTAGTTGGCTCTTATGTCCCTTTGACATACCCCCTGCCCCCTTTGTTTCATTTTTTGGAGCATTTTCTTACTTTCTGGCACTGCAGAATGTTCCAGACTCATCTTGTATATTCCCTGTGCCAATCTTGGAATTAGTCATTTCTCCAAGGAGTCCTGATTCCTCCTGGTGGAGAATGGTATTACAAACCAAGATGTGGGCATTGGGTATGGAAGTAACTCTTTATATTTTCTGCATTTTATACACGAGGTAACTGAAGTTTAGAGAGATTAAGTATCCTGCCCAAGGTCACGTCTAAGAAAATTGTAGAATCTAGATTAAAACACAAATCTGTCTGATATTATAACTGTGGCATGATTTCTGGCTTCCCCCACCCCCTTTTGGGATATCAGTCTGCCTTCCAACAAAACTTAAGTAGTGTTGGACGTTTTCCTGGTCTGTTGACATAATATTGTATTTCAGCATTCCCTTTCTTACTGTCCCTGAGATTGGATTTTGGTAGGGCTTATTCAAGACAATGGCACTTTAGTTAGTGGTTCTAATCTAAAATAAGTATCCCCAGAGGTGTGCTGAAGGTCTGAAAGTGATTTTTCCATATTTTGGGAAATCTAATGGAAATCATACGTTTGTCCATGACACAACTGCCTAGGCTAAGAAGAATGTCATATTTCTTTGATTCTATATCAGCTCAATGTGGTTGGCTGCATCAGTTGTTTCAAATCATTTGAAACTCTGATTGGTTGATGATGACTTCACAGGCGTTTCGGAGGTTGGAGAGGGTAATAAAGAGTCTTTAGGGGTAGAGATGTTGGAAAAGGCCACATCATTGCTGTTCTACTTGTGATCCAACTCTGATTGAAGTGGAGCCATTCTGAGAGCTGTGTCTATGCATATGTGGCAGGGAAAGAGTAACTTTTTTGGATAAAAAGTAGATGTCTATGTATTTGGTTTATGTTTTACCAATTTGCTGTAATGTTTTAATGTTCAAAATTCTGGTCCAAGTTACTTTTAATTTCTGCTTCATTTTAGATGCCTGCTTAAAAATTTTAAACTGTACACATTGAAATGATTTTTTTTTTTGTATTCTGTTTTTTGAAAGAAGAACCTATATCTTAGTATAGATAAGCATATGGACCTACTTAATACATTCAGAGCGATGCATATAAATGACTCAGAGCCTAAGTTTGTGGCATTTGGCTGAATTGCCTGTTGGGATGGACTCAGAAAAGTGGGAGGAGAAAGTGGGGGAGATGAACAACTTAAATGGGAGAGGAGTAACATGTGGTTCTAGAAAACAAAGCATGAGCATCAGGATTAGATAACTGGTTTTGATGGAAGGAAAGTTCTCAGTGAGTATTGACAGAGACTGGCTTTTCACACAGTTGTGTTCACATGAAACTGTATAAGGAAATAGTGCAATTATAAGGTTTAAAAAGAGAGAATATTATTTGCAAGAAACTTTTGAGGTGATCTAATTCAGTGGTTCTCAATTCTGAGCTACACATTAGAATCACTGGGAAAGCTATTAAACAATACCGATGTTCAGGCCCCACTTCTTAAGTTTTGTATTTATTTGGTTAGTGGTATAGCCCTGGCATGGAAAAAAACAAAAAACAGAACTTTAAACTCCTCAGTAATTTTAATGTGCATCTGAGCTTGAAACCATTGATCTAGTTTTTCTTTTTTTTAATTACAAAATATTTCAAGCACACAAAAAGGACAGTGAAAATGTATTAGAGACTTATGTATTTACTACCTAGACTTAACATATAACGTATTGCCACATTTGCTTCATTTACTTTTGTCACAAATAGCCTTTGAGTCCCTTGCCCACCATCAAATCCCATAGCCTTCTCTCCTTGTCCAGAAGCCTGAAGTTGGGGACATCCCGTCCATTCATATTTTCATATCTTTACTAAATACGTATGTAGGTATGTACAGTTTCATTTGTTTTAAAATTTTCCATGAACTACAGTATCATAGTGCATGTATTCCTTTGCATTTTGCTTTTCTTATGCAACATTATGGTTTTGCAACACATCCCTATCATTTAAGTTTATTAATTTTAGCTGCTCTATGGTACTCCCTTGTGTACTAGAATTTATACACTTCCCTACTAATGGACATTGAAATTATTTCTTTTATTTTTTTTGTTGTTGTTTATTTGTTTTTGGTATAATAGAAATTCTATGGTGAACATTTTTGTACATTGTGCCCTTGAGCACACCAAGCAAGCTTTACTAGAGCAAAGCTTTCCAACCAGTGCTGTATAGGAGTGCCTCACATTTGGGTAGGAGATGTAGAGCCCCTCAGCCCTCAGGGAAGCCAGAAGGCCCTGGGGTGAACAAAGGCTCCTGGATAGGTCACCTCCAGATGTGAGCAGCCTCTTCAAGTTACCTCAACATGTTGTATTGAATATTATCATTCTCTATGCATGTCATGATGACAAAGAAGTTGGAAAACACTACCACAAGAAATGTACCTAGAAATGGACATCCTGTGTTGTAGAATAAGCACATATTTAACTATAATTATTGCTAAATAATGCTCCAAAATAATTGTACCAATCTACATGCCCACCTTACCAGACTTGAGGATTTTTGCCAGTCTCATAGATGTGAATTGATATCTTCGTTTAATTTGCATTTTCCCAATAAATCAAGGCATCTTTTCATTTGTTTATTAACATATATTTATGGTTTGTGAAGTGGTGATTTTTAATTCTTTACTCATTTTTCTATTGAGTTTTCTGCTGCTGCTTATTGATTTACTATGATTGTGTTCTGAATAGTCACATTTTGTTGGTTATATGCCTTTGTAAATATCTGGTTCTAATCTATGGCTTACCTTTTCTTTTTTACATTCGTTTTTCATAAAAAGTTTTTATTTTCTAATTTGTGTTTCAAATGAAGAAACTTGAGACTCATGGTTCCAGTAATAGTATTTCAGTACTGAATGTCATAATCATGCTTACCACTCTTAAGGAGTGTAGCAAGGTTGAAAAAACACAGGTCGGAACTCAAGGTTACAGGAGCCTAGTTACTGGCAAAAAATAGTCTAAAATTTTTTCTCATGTGAATTAAATGATTAACTAAATAAGGTGAGACATACAGGGATGAATATTTAGTCACCTAATCCCAAGTCATATACCTGTTTTATGCCAAAGCTGCCAAAATTATTTCCCAAAGTGTGCTCTATGGAACCTTATCCCTTAAAAACTATTCTGTGATCAATTTTATTTTTCATTTTTTTCTCTTAAAAATTTCTAAACTTATTAGTTTGTGCAATACCTTTTCTGTGGAACACCTAATAAGATCCCAAGGAACTATTATTCTATGGAACAAACTTGGAGAATTTCTATACTTGAAAACCTTCATCTCAAGTCTCCAAGACTGCTCTTCCATGTGCTGCTACTTTGTTTAAATCTAGTAAATGAAAACAAAACACAAACATACATTCCATTGACTTTCAAGCACTGGTATGTAATAAAGAGAAATAATAAGACTATGTTTGTTCCCTCATGTAATCTAATGTTTTACTCTATGAGAATGCAAACTAAAACTACTCCCCCATCCTTTCTCTGTGCATCTCTTTAAAATGTGAGAATTATTGTGGTGTATGTGATTATGATTGCTTATTGAGTCCTGTCAGATTGGGTATTCTCTTTGGAATGGTCTGTCACTTATATGTAGAGCTTGCATTCTAGGGAAAAAGACAGAAACAAAGAAGTTAGACCTTTGTTAGGGGAAAGATTTCTCTCTGGGCTCTGTTTTCTTGAGGCCGGAATTTATGAAACTGAGTTATCCAGGTTTATGCTCTCAGGAAGTGGGTACTAAGACAATTGGAAGCTTGGACCTTCAAATTCTAGACAGTACGGTAGCCTTAAGAGTCAAGGGTAAGAGGCAGATTTTTATTATATATCTTTGTCTACATTTGAAATTTTAAACAAATATGTGTATTATCTATTTGATAACTTAATGAAATTAATATTAAATGACTAGATTTTATCTTATGATTCTGCATGTGTTTATCAAGATCATATTATATCTCTGACTACACATTAGAGAGTATGGCAACCAAAAAAGTAGAAGATATCCGTGGGGAAGTGATTATTATAATACTGAGGAGTTAAAACAGGATTCA
>NW_011888890.1:1199381-1262114 GCF_000151845.1 Pteropus vampyrus | reverse complement strand
TAGCCATATGATTTTTCTTTTTGAAAGGAAAAGGTGACAAGGATTGGCTTTGGAAAGGAGAAAACTAAAGACAATTTAAAACAAGACATTTGGGCTTTGAAGGCAAGGGGTTTTGGAAAGGTTTGGAAACGCTGAGGCTGAGCTATCAAGTATCATAGTGGTGTCAGGTTTGTTTTCTGCGAAATATTTGAACTAATTTTATCAGCAGTGTTTCTCTCAGGCTATTTACTACCTGAATATTTGTCTAGGTCTTTAGAAGAGGCTGCCAAATGTATACGTCTGAAATTCTTTCTATTTGGAGCATAACTTGGGTGGGGAAGGCTCTCTGATGACAGGGGTGGGAAGCTGACAGTAGATGTTGCTGCGAAAAAGATGGGATTTTAAGAGCTGTCATCAGGATTGTGACGTCTGGTTGCAGTCGATATTTTTTCCAAATGCCAGACACACAAGGATTTAAAGGAATGTGCAAAGAAGCGTGTGGCGTGCTCCTCATGAAGGAAGAGTGGGCTAAGTGGCTCACTAAGCCTCATTCCCCGACCCCCCAGCCAATCACAAGCTTGGGCACCCTGGCCTCTTTCCTGCAAGACCTTGGCCACACGTCTTATACAATTGCAAAGAGATTGGATGAACCACGATGATATTTAAAGCACTCTTCCATGGCGCTCTTACAGTTGTAAGATTTCCCAAGAGACAGTTGCCAAGATTATGTTCTTCCCCACTGGCTTTTAATTTGTACGTTTTGATGGGTTCCCCTTTAGACATGGCAATATAGGTAGCACTCTGTAAGGTGGCCAGAGATGAGATGGTCCTGTATAAATATTCAGCGTACACTCTCTGCCATCATGAAGGATGCTGAAAAAAGGCATAAAGATCAAATTCTCTTATTATCAGCATGCTGCTTGCAGAAAGTCTGGTTTTAAAAGAAATCTGTTATCAGCCATGTTCTTATAGTAACTTAAAGATTTCACAATTTTGTTTAAAAGTAAATCACCCTTAAAAATGAAAACAAGACAGATAAACCACTGGACCATATTTCTCTCCGTGTTTTTATCCACCCTTATCATGTAAACCATGCTGGCAGCTTTCCCAGATTCTTAACACTATCTTGACACTCATTTCTCCCCTCCTGGTATAACAGCCCTATTTGAATTATTAATTCTAAAACACCTTCTTCCTCTCAACCTAGAAGGCACACAGATCCACACTTTCTGAGCACCAAAAGAGAGACCAATAGTATATTAGGGTCCACTTGTGCTTCAGTATTGGGCCCTCAATAAAAAGGATATTTATTTGAGAGTAACTCAATATCCATCCTATGAATAAAACTGTAAATAGATTTGCTGAGCAATTGAACTTCACATATATGATAAATTACAGATATTTCTAAGTGAATTTGCTTCCAAGCTCTTTATTAACCTGTTGGTAAGAGTTTTGAGGATGAAGTGAGGCTGTTACTTTTTGTTTTTAATTTTTATCATGTTCTTCTTCCTTAATAATTCTCTAAGAATTCCACATTGTTTTTATTGAGCCTAAGGCTAAGCCGTTATATGTTAGTCACTTCTCTCCAAGTTGTGCCATATACTGTTGGGAAGCTTCCAGCTCAAGAAACTCAGTATGCAAGACATCTAGTGTTATCAGGGCTGCCCTTTCTGCAAAACTTTCTATTATCTCTTCTTTTTCTTGTTTGCTTTTTCTTTTGTGGACTTTTATTCTCTTTCTGATGCATTTTTCCAATATTGCAGCTGCAGTTCATTTATTCCAATCATTTTTGTTGCTGCATAATATTCCACTGGGGAATAGGTCACAATTTTTTTTATCCTATTGAGAGACACTCAGGTTTGTTCCACTTGGGGGCTCTTACAAACAGTGCTTCTATAATCTTCCTTGCACATGTAACCTGATACACTTGAGCAAGATTTTCTTGAAGATTTATACCTAAGAGTACAATTGCTGTGCCATGGGGTGTGCCTGTCTTACTAAATAATACAAGACTGCTTTCTAAAATGGTTGTCACAAAAAATTCCTTATTAAGGGGCTCCTGTGTGCCAGGCTCTGTGGTGATGGTCCTGTGGTCCACAAAATATAGTCATGTCCTTCACCTAACAGTGCTTACTTTAAATTCTAGTGAGAAGAATGGTTCAGTCAAATCAAAAGTACAAATGGAAGCTATCTGTCTGTCTGTCTGTCTGTCTGTCTGTCTGTCTGTCTCTCTCTCTCTCTCTCTCTTCATTCTCTGTCTCCCTAGTGCAATCAACAATTGAACAAACGCTTCATGTTCCCTATTGTGTCCTCTGACGTGGGTAGTCATTCATTCATTTCTCAGGAAGCCTCTTTTCTGCATTGGAAAAGATTGCCTTCTGAAAAGTAGCTCCATGATTATAACTCTTTTAAGAAGATAATTCAATCATCTAACAGATAACAAGTACCAGTTAGGGGCCAAGTGCCTTCGTCCCTGCCTTCAGAGGCCATAGATTTTAATGGAAGAGACAAGCTAGTCAAAAAGGAACTATAAAGGCCTATTTTAGCTCCCCTTGAATAAACAAAGAAAATGCTCAGGCTTTAAACTTGTTCTTAGCTAAAGCACACATAAAAAGCTAGTGCTTTGTGCAAAATGTCTTGGCACCATGATTTCATTGCCCTCTATAAGTGGATTGAATTGGGAGGGCTCCAGGTGCTTCACACTTGTTTATGCATTCAACAAATATTGATTGAGTGGCCACTATATGCAAGGCACTCTTCTGCTCCCTTGATCCCTTGGAATCTATGTTCTCACAGGCTCATATTTCTGTTGGGCTCTCTCGCTGTCTCTCTAGATACTATTCTTGTCTATTGTCACCTTAAACACACAGAATCTCAGGCATATTACTGACTTGCCTTAAGCTCTGGATAAAAAAATTTCCCCACTCCTCTTTCCAATGATAGTCACATGCTATTAGTCACATTGTCATACCAGCTGCCTGGATGTGTTCACACCATGTATGTCTACAACTTCCCTAGATCTCCAAGACATTGGTCCAAAACAATGATAATTACTATTAAGAAAAGGTAACGGTTTAGAAAATACTTTTTACATTCATGATGGCATACATACTCACATCCAGTCTCGGAGGTACCCAAACAGGCACTGTTTTCATTATCATTATTATATTATTCTCCATTTAATAAATGAGGAATCCAATGCTCAGAGAGTATAGGTAATTTGCTTAAGATCACATGGCCAACAAGTTTAAGGTCAAGGTTTTGTCCTGCATGTTCTCCTTTATAATTTGACCTCATCTTCCATGCCGCAGACTATTCTAGTTCCATCCAGAGTTGCTCCTAACCCATTGCCCTACCCAGCTCTAGCCTACCCAGATCTTTCTTTTTAAGTGTGATTCTGTTCCCTTGAGAACCTCTTACACTGAAGTAGCCCCTATGTGGGCTTCCCAGAAATAAGGTACAGGCCCCAGGCATGGCCTAAGATCCCAAGACACCCAGAAATGTAGCCATCTTTCGCAACCTTCCTTGAGGCCCATCCTGTGTTTACTATAGTAGCCATTAGTTACATGTGACTGTTTAAATTAAAATTCAACCAAATTTAAAACTCAGTTCCTCAGTCACATTAGCCACATTTCAAATGCCACTATATGAGACAGCACAGATTGTAGAACATTTCCTTTGTTGTAGAATGTTCTATTGCATAGTGCTAGTTACAGCAATCTCCACACCCCCGTCAGCACTGGTGTGGCAGCCACCCGCTCGTGAGTGGGTTTTAGTCATAAATACATGTTGGAATTGGGGATATGGGCTGATGTCGATGGGTTATCTTTTTAAAAAGGGAAAAACAGAGTAAAGAAGCTGCAGGCCAGGAATGAAAGAGGGAGAAGAGGGCAAGAGCAAAGATGTAACTCT
This sequence comes from Pteropus vampyrus, assembly GCF_000151845.1. Classification (NCBI taxonomy): domain Eukaryota; kingdom Metazoa; phylum Chordata; class Mammalia; order Chiroptera; family Pteropodidae; genus Pteropus; species Pteropus vampyrus. The sequence goes on along the minus strand of NW_011888890.1, from coordinate 1,258,223 downwards.
GAAAAAGGAACAGGACCATTGATATAAACTGGGTTTTGTGAGTGAGTTGGAGTTGGGCATGATGACAGTGAGACTTACCCTATTAGAAGGTGTTGAACCACCACTGTGGTTCGTATCCAAAGCGTGGATAAGAGATTCATTTTGCAGGTGCTGTGCTAATCTATATCACAGGAAATCAAATGGTCACAGTGAGAAAAACCCACAGTGAGGGGACAGAGGCCCCCAGTGTGGCAGATCTGTTGACGTGGGAACAGACAAGGTGGGCTAGTGGCAGCACCCAGCTTTGCCAATTCCAGATCTGCATCTCTGTTCTGTCCCTTCCTGGCTGTGTGGCCGTGTGCAGTTTGTTCAGAAGCCCCCTTTGAGAAGCAGAGATTGGAATGCAGAGTGATTGTCTGGGTTAGAAGGAACATGTAAAAAGCACCAAGCACCTCACACAATACTTCCCCTGGAGATGGTACTAAGAGAGGAGGCATCTGAAAAATGCAAAGGAAAGGGCTTGCAGAAATGACCGAGTCAGTCAGTTATAGATTAACCATACCCTATAGATCTTTAAATGGCCTTCTGGAAACTCTTGCCATACCTACAAGACAAACGATCTGTAAATAGATAGGACTGGTGGTCGAGAATTCCTTCCCCCTTGGAGCACCTACCCGAAACTCCCTCTCCCCATCCTGAGTCACAAGGTGCCTGCAGAACATCAGACAAAGGAATCATGCACCCCTTGCATGGACACTGCAGAGGTATATAAGCTGTAAGAAATCTAACCAAATCAAACCAGGGCAAGCTCATACTTTGGTGCAGTTAAAGCCTCATGCGCTCCGCTGGCATTAAATTCTGCTTCCTCTGACAAAGTTGTCTCAGTGTCCAATTTCCTCCATCAGGTGTCGCTTCCTGCAACAGTACCACTTACATTGTTACTTTCTAAGCTGCTCTGGCATGAAGTTCCAGGCAGGGGCAGTCCAGGTGAGATGGCATTTCTTAGGTTGATCTCAAGCTAGTTGTCTTGCACGTAGGCCACAGTGGTCAGCACTCTAGTGGGATTACTCTGCTTTCTTGTATTCCATATAGATAAATCCAGAATCAGCTCAAAGTGAAATGAAGACATTTCCCCTTAGTTATGACCTGCTCTGATACATTTTTCTATTTATATCACCAGCTTATTTGGTAAAAATGTGGTACAAGTATTGGGCAACAACTGGTTTCCAGTTTGATTTTTGCACCTTGCCTTTAAGCCCTCAGGCTCTCAATTCACCTTTTGTAACCTCATGCCACCCTACAAAGTGTGGTTAAACTGGCTTCCCCTTGCTTCTTTGGGGCTTCCCATGTTTAAAGTCCCAGAAACATTCTAGATCTAGGTGAAGGGGAGCTTTTTTGTGGCACTATGCACCATTTAAAATTTTCCATTAGGCTATCACTCAGAGGTGAGTCTAGTTATTAGATTGAGTCCATTATTCCAAATCTATTTAGAAAATTATACATTATTTGGGTAAGAATTAATGGTAGAAGCCAAAGTCTTCCTGTGTCCTGTCCTCAAAGGGTCAAATAATGCTTCGCCCTCACCCCCCAGTTTAAAACTAGTTAATTACCTAAAACTGAAGCAAAGGGGATTTTATCATGTGAAAATAAATAAGCTCTCGGGCAAAATGACGACTCTGGGATCCCTGGTTTGTTAAATGGGTCAGGTTATTTACAAAACATTATTCTTATCATTAAAATAATCAGGAAGTAGAGAATTTCTACTTGCATTCAGAATTTATAGCGCGCCACAAATAGCCTTTTATATTTCAGCTGGTGAAACCATAAAGAGGTTGTTACTCTACAAGACAGCTTTTCACAGAAACCTAATTCAATTTTTAAAAAATGAATATGACGGGGAAATACCTCTTCCTGTTCTTTCAATAGCCCTGTCCTCCCACTCCTACTCCAGAGTCAAAGTCTCTTTCTCCTTTCCTAAAAGGCCTCAGGAGTTTCCAGGTTGCCTGAACAAACAATTGTCATTCATTGTTTGATATGCAGCTTCTGCCAGAGAGTCATCCATTAAGGGACTCTTTTGGGAGAAATAATAAATGGGTGGAAAGTTAGACGCAAGGATAAGATATACTGAGACTTGATTGGTTATAAGTTCTCCTGAGCTCTTTCGTTGAAGTAATTCCATAATCCATAGCTCTCCTTGTGAAGTACAAATGGCTACAATGGCATCTTCCCCATCATTTCAAATGCTTTATCCCTTTGCTATGTATGAAATGCATACATCCTTCTCTAACGTTATTGAAATTAAAAATTTTTCAATCTCGAAGCCAAAATTGATCTGATCAGAAGTACTAAATGCTGCTCTGTTTTCAAACTACATGCTGGTTTTTCTCTTCCCTGTGGCTGAGGTTGGGTGGGGATGATGGGTCCCTTCAATTAACGATCACTGTCCTAGACTCACCTAAGTTTTCTTCTCAAATGGCTACGCCATGATCCATTTTTGGAAAATGATGACTGTTCACCTAGATGAATCTCAATCAATGAAGTTTTATAAGTGTAAATGAAGTAGTTTGGCAGGAGAAGGGGGATAATGGTAAAAATAAGTAATATAAAAAGCTACATTTATTGAGCCCTAAATATGAACCAGACATTGTGATAAGTCCCTCATATGCATTACTTAAGCAAATGTTTATAATACCACTATGAGGCAGTTATTATTCCAATTAGAAAGCTGAGGAAACTGAGGCAACCAGTAGTTAAATAACTTATCCAGGTCATACTACTCAAAAGCAGCTGAACCAGAGTATCAGCTAGACAAACTCCTGCTGTCAGGTTATTTAGAGTGCCTTTTTAATCTTTGCAGTTGATTCTAACTGCTTAATTTGTCTATTAGGTATTACAATGGTGATTGCATAATGTTATCCAAACTGGGACCATCTTGAGAATAAAAGTGGTCAAAAATTACCCTAGGGAAGTCTAGATGTTTAGTCAACTTAGTTATTTGAAACTTGGAACATTATTTTCCATAGTAAGCATATCAGACACAAGAGTTAGAGTCCCAGGACAATCCATCTTTCTCTTTTCTCTCAAAGTTTTCCTTCATAAGCCCCAGGATCCCATTGTATGCCTTCCTGTAGAAGGAGTACTACCTCACTACTTTTTTTTTTCATAACAAAAAAAACATTTATTAAGTAGCCACAACCTAACAAACTCAGCTCACCTGCTTCTCCCTCTTTCCTGCCTGGGAGGGGGCTCCCTGGAGTGCAGAGATACAACTTGGGGGTCCAAGTGGAGATGGTGCTCCTGGAAACACCCCCACAGGCCTTGCTGCCAGCCTTGGCTCCCCCTCTGGTGCCAAGATTTGTGACCCTGGACTTGAACCTCATCTGCCTGAGGACTTGTCTGCTGGCAGCTCTTGCTAGAGGGCTAGGCCCCACTTCTGGCCTTCTAGCCCCCGAGGTCCGTGCAGCCCCGTGCCCAGCCAGGCCTATTTGAGCACAAGTATGGCCTCCGTGCCATCCTTGGCGGTCAAGTAGAGACCATGAGTGAGGTAGTACTCCCACCACAGGAAGGCCTAGAAATATGGAAGCAAGATGCTCCATACTCCAAAAATATAGCATTGTTTCCCCCACTAAAAACTCCTATTTTAATGAGGTATCTTTTTTTTTTTTAATGTAGCGGGTATATGTGCCAATAAAAAGAATGTTTTTATAATATTAAAAAAAAAACTTAATTAGCACAAAATAATAAACAGTATATGATCATTTGAGTTAAACAAGAGGATTTTTACATATTTGCACTGTGTGTATATGTATGTTAATATCAATTCATGCTTGTGCTCTGGATAATACAAGAAATGTTTACTAATTGTTCCATCAGGAAAGAAAAGAATATTGGAATCTGGGGTGAAAGGGAGACTTATTTATACAGTATATCTTTTTGTTCGTGTAGAACTTTTTTTCATAAATATGTTTTATTTCTCAAATGAGAAGAAAAACTAGATAAATATCTCCCATTCAGTGAAGTTGTACCATTCTAGTAGGAAAGCAATCTGATTAAGTAATTGACACTGGTTTTTGAATGACTAATCACTATCTCTTTTTAAAAATTGATTTTTAGAAGGGATACCTGGGAACCAAAGTGAATCTTTAGTTGGTGGAAGTTTAAACAGTGTAAAAGAGAGAAATAAAGAAATTCAAGTGAGGGCAGGGTGGTCACCCCTGCAAGAAATAATGTCTCCTCACTTGGTGCCATTCTTTTTCATTTCTTCCTTTCCTATCCACATTTTTTTATGACGAAGGAAGTTTAAGCTCCAACAACAATGTAGAGAAGAAAAAGATTGCTGAAGGTGTAATCACTTCTAAATATAATTTTTAGACCCCCCCCAAAAAAGCTGTATTTGCCTATTTTGGAGGCTCAAGAGTGTTCGGAATTTTCCACTCTGTAATTATGCACACAAACATTTTCAAGACTAAACTACACAAATAATGTAGAAAAGGATCATTGTTGTGCACAAGTATTCATTTTGACCATGTGCTTTTAGACAATGCAATGCAAAACTGGGTTCTCAAGCTAGTGCCTTAAAAACTCCATAAATCAAGCAGAAAAAAACAGTAAACCTTGGACAAGATGTTGGCATTAATGGTTTATATGAGTATGACAGAGACTGTATTTTCCATTCAATACCTGCTCTTCCCTAATTTCTAGTAATAGAACCCTGATTTCATTTGGGGCAGTGATTTTTCCTCCTAAGAGACTATATCTCCCAGTCTCCTTTGCAGCTAGGTGTGGCCATGTGACAAAGGTTTGAAAGTGCAAATGTTCTGAGGTACTTTGGGGGAAGCACCTTAAAGAGAGTTAGCCAAGCTAGAAGGGGAGTCTTTTTTGCCTTCCTCTTTTCTCTTTTATGCTTGGAGAACCATATGATGACTAGAGGGACATTATGGCCTCAGGGTGAAAGAGCAGAGAACTAGAAAGAGCCTGGGTTTCTGATGACATTGGAAGCCACTGTAAGAGCCCCCGATAGCCAGAGGGAGGACTTTTTTTTATGTTAGAAATAACCGTTGTACATTTAAACCATTGAAGTCAAGTCTCTGTCATTGACAGCAAAATGTAATTCCTAACTGATCAAACAAATTACTTCTCTCCATTGTGAGAAGGAATATCATGGAATATCATGAATATGACATTTATTCATCATCATTTCTGATCTCTGCACTTCACTATGCTGCTTTTTGTTTTGCTTTGTTTTTAATTAATTCAATTTTTTTTTTTTTTTTAAAAAAAAGCCATTTCATCTTTTAGAACAACCCAGGGACTGAGTCTTCAGTTCTTTGCACTCTAGAAACATCTCTACCCTTTATGAACAACCCATCTTTCAACTCATTGAAACCTCAATTAATAATCATTTGTTCACAAGATGACTCTAGGGGACATTTACTCAGACACTGTGACTGTCACCATAGTTGTTGGAACTGAAGTTATATACACAGATGAACTTTTCTCACTTGTTTATTTTCCATGTGGGGCATCTCATTTAAAACAAATCCATTGTAAGTCCCCAGGCCCTAAATATAGGCTGTGTTATGGATATCCTTTGAACCTCCTTTCTTCTTTTCTCCAGAAAGGAGGGGAGGTAAAAGCTGAATAAAAGAAAAAAATTAAAAAGAAAAATGGAACCAAATTAAAACCCTTTTTTTTACCAAAGGATTTTTGAAAACTTTGGAAAACATTGTGTTCACTCACATAAGGCCCCACTGTTTTAAACACATTTTACTATAATTTTTCCTTCAAAATTCTGACGTGCAAAGTTGAACAGGGCTCTTTCAGTGTACAACCCTGGGACATGGAGAAATAAAAAGAACAGTATTCCAACTAATGCATACTCAGTGGGAATCATAATATCGCATAATTGCTTGAAATCCACAGGCTGATCCAATGTCATCTCCAGAAATATGCAAGTTTCCCTTTGTTTTCTGACTGAGAAATATTTCCTTGCTTTAGGGCTTAACCCTTCCATTGCTACCCTTAATTATTGAAATATGATTAAAAATGAATGCAGAGCTGCCCTTCCTAAACCCACCCCAAATGTTAGGTAAGACTTCAAACCTGCCAACTTTTGTTCTAACAGAAGCACAACAATATGTATTTAACTTTATCAGTGAACCTCAAGTGTTCCTTTTTAACATTTCCTTTTCTACCTGTTTCTAAACACATAAACACACACATACACACCCCTTTAAATTTCCACAAGAAACTTTGAAAGAACAAAGAGTTGCTATTTCAGAGCATGTAATGACATGTTTAAAAGTTCATCAACTTCCCCCTTTAAAAAAAACTGGCAATGAGTCTAAAATAATAACTCAAAAAGGTTTAGAGAAAAAAAATCCTTAAGACTTCTTCCTCTGTAACATTATGTAAATCATAAATATACCACTGGTCTGGAAGTGATTACAACAAGCCATGAGACAAAAGATCCTCCTAAGCAGACACTGCAGACAATGGGCTCTATTCTCCCACCAGCATATAAAAGGATTTGGGAAGGTAAGTTCTCATAATGGCTCATAAGAGAGTCATGCCATTATGGAGAATTCCCAAGTATGTGTGCTCCAAGAATAAATTCTAAGTCCTGGGCCATAACTGATTGTGTGAACCTTTACAGAAATGTGTCCTCTTTCACCTCTATTGAAGGTGAATGAGCCTTGTGGTGTTCCAAACATTCCTTCACTCTTCTCCAGTTTTCCCTTTGCTTCTCAATTGTCATTGTCCTTGACCTTCCAAACAGGATCCCTGGAATGAAGAGGAGGAAGCACTATTTAAACAGTTAACTCTAGATGAATGAGTCATTTGGGAATTAGCAGCTCCCCCAGTCCCTATATAAGGAATATCCATTCATATCTGAGCTTCGCAATTGCTTCTAGAAAGCATTTTTTTGTTTTGCCTTTCTTCATACCTCTTTCCAGAGGACAAAGGTTTAACTTTTTCACTCTTCTCAAAGCCTTTCAACAGTTGTGTTGGACATTAAGTTATCAGAACAACAAAAATTGCATTTTGCTTGGTAGTATAGCATTAGAAACTAAGGCCAGCCAACTCAAAGGGACACTGCAATGCCATTTTATAATTAAGCAGAGCACCCGCTGGACCGCATGTTATAACAGATGTTTCCTGGCCCCAGGTACTAAGCCAGCACATAGTAAAACTGCCCAGAGCCTCTCCCTGAGCCAAGATGGGTCAGTGTCTGGAACAACTCTTGTCTAGTGTCTCTTACTGTAATTAGAAAATGAGACTAGCTTTTGGTCATTAATTCCATTTGAAAAATAGCCATAGCTAAATTAAAAAAGAAAAAAAAAAGCGTCAGAGTGCTTTTAAAATTGAAAAGCCCAATAAGAACATGGAGATAATTTATTGGTGATTTATTATTTCTAACAGTGTTTTAGACCTTATATAAATTCTGTACAATGCCCTTTCTTCAAAATTTCTTGCAAAATTTTCACTCCATTTATAAAATGGATAAAATCAGAGGCTGCTTGTGCTTAGGCTGGAAAAGAGTTTATAGATTGGTTAGTACCAGGAAATCAAACTCAGATGCTGTAGTGGCCAGTTGGTAAATGAGCAAAGCAAACAAGGGCAAAAAAAAAAAAAAAATCATTCTGCATTTTCTACCTAGTTTTCTTTCGTTTTCTTGTTTTCAATAAAAATATAGGTGCAGGAATATACCCCCTCTACTCTGAGAAAACAACAGTTCAAGCAGGGCTGACATTCAGGTGATGTGCACTTGAGTCCTTACGAGTTGGTATATAGATACTTCTCTCAACCCACTGTGTGATGGCCCTTCCTCTGGGTGCTCTTAGACCACCACATGATCTAGCAGAAGAGCATCTGCAGAATGTTGTTCTAGCACAAAGGTGTTCATTCTAATGGGTCGGTCCTAATGTGTTAGGTGTTCAGGGTATCACAAGCAGTTCGGTATAGCTAAAGTCAAGGACACATGAGGACAGTGGCAGGAAGTCTGACTGGGCTTGATTTTAAATGCAGTATTGAATAGCAGGAAGCATAACCTCTTACCTGAAGTGAAGAAGCACCAAAGGTTTTAGAGTTGGAGAGTGTTTGATCTGCGATATATAATAGGAAGGCTGGTGAGGGAAGGGACGGAAGGTAAGAAGGTCAATTGAGAAGGTGTCTGAACTCTTCAGGTGAAAGATAAGGAGATTCTGAATTAGAGAGTAGCAATAGAGATGAAAAGGAAAAGCCAGATTTGAAAACCTTTTTTTGAGGTATAAACTATAAAACTCAGTGACCTGATAGATGAATAAAATGGGAGGAGTAAAGACTGAATTCAAAATTGCAAAACAGAGCGTCTAGGTGGATAAAATCTCCGTCTACCAAGACACAAGGGAAGCAGGGCTTTTGGAGTGTGAGTGTGGGAGCAGGGAGAGGTGGGGGCTCGCTTGGACATAAAGCCTTCAGAAGACTCTAGTAAGTAGACCTTACCAAGAAAGCATTATCAAATAGAAATAGGGCTCAAGAAGGAAGAATTAGCAACCACGAGCATGACGCATGTAGAAATACTCTGAAAATGACTTTTAAATGACATAGATGGAAACTACTTATCTTGAGAATCCTAACTTGATGATAATTAAATACTTTGAAAACTGGTAGTAAAAGAAGGCACAAAGCAGCCCTTCAATCAGGTTATAGGTCATTTTCTTTTATAGGGTAAAACTGGGAAATCATTAAAAGAGCACTAGTCTTGGAATCATGCAAATGCAGCTCTAAATCCCAATCACGCTCTTACTAGATGTTTGATTTGGGGCAAGTTATTATTTAATCTCTCTTATCCAGACACCTTTGTGGCTTGAGGCAGACACTATTCTGGGGACTGGGAATATAATGAATAAATTAAAAACAAAAAACAAAACCCCACTGCTCTCAAACAGCTTAAATTTTCTTTTCTACAATACTAGAAGATTGCAACAAGATACTATATATCAGTGGTCCCCAACCTTTTTGGCACCAGAGACTGGGGCTCTTATGAGAATCTAATGCCTGATGATCTGAGGTGGAGCTGAGGCAGTGATATTAGTGCTGGGGAGCGGCTGCAAATAACAGATGAAGCTTCGATCACTCGCCCACCACTCACCTCCTGCTGTGCAGCCCGGTTCCTAACAGGCCATGGACCAGTACTGGTCTGCAGCCCCGGGATTGGGAACTCTGCTATATACCAAGTACCCAGCACCTTACATTACACAGAGTACTAAAAACCTGTCACTAGCCTGTGCTATTTATTGGCTAAGGCATGTACTATTCATTGGCTCATTTAATTCTTACACATATGAGGCAGATATTAATGTTGTTCCATTATGCAGTTAGGAAAACTGAGCTTAGCTGCCTTGCCCAAATTCATAGGGAACAATCCAAGAGTTATCTGACTCCCAAAATGCTGTAATTCAACTCTTCTTTGCCAAAACTCAATGAGTCATGTAGACAAGAGCACCTTCTCTGTTAATGCCCTAAAAAGTGAGTAAATAAACTAGAAATTACCATCCAAGAAAGTGCCAGTTAAGTTGATATATATGGCACTTTAACATGAAGATAATCAAAACTCAAGCTTGTCAAGATAACAGTAGGATGAATTTCTTTAAATAATATTCTGAGTGGCTGAACCAGGGATAACGTCCTACAAATGCCCTTCATCAATTCATACAGAGCCAAGGCTGAACAGTCAGACAAGGTGGTTCTAGCTATAAAATTTCTTTTCTGCCTCAAATCATTTTTGGAAATAGATAAAGAGAAAAAAAAATGAGTGAGCCAACAACTTAGAATTAAATGCATTTTGTACAGCTGAAAGTTTTTGGATTTTGTTAACCAATTTCACCATAAAGAATAAATAAAATTTAAAAATAAATAAATAAAAATTTAAAAAAATAAATAAAAGCATTTTGGAAGTAATTTTCCCTTTTAAATAATGGACATCCGCCTAAAAGTCATTCTGGAATAGGAAACTTTACTAACCACCTTCTTCTTTGCTGTTACTATTACTATGCATATCTACTACTATATCTTCTTTGCTATCACTCAAAATCTTTCTCTCCATTCATACCACACTGGCCTAGTCTGGGCTCTCTTCATTTCTCCCCTAGATAGCACTCAGCCACTTGTTCCTGCTCTCCTGACCATGCTGCAGTTGCTCTAAGCCTTTAATCTATTCAGCAGTTCCCCATCACTTAAAAAATATATCCACATGCATGTATAAACACAGGTTGCTTACAACTTTCTGACCTTCATTCCCAGCACAGAACTTCTGAGATCCCAAATGTGCCGTGCTATTTCACACCTCTAATCCTCTGCACTTGCTAATCTCTCAGCTTGGCATGTGCTTCCTCAGGTTCATCTGATGAACTCCTACTTATCTTTAAACACACAGCTCAAGAGTCATCTCCTCTGAGAAGCCTTTTATTACCTCTTCATGTTCAAGTCTTTATATCCCACAAGATTCTGTTTATTAATGAATCTGTCACACTCAATGACTGTTATTTGTTAACAAGTTTATCTCCCATAGTAAACTAAGTTTCTTGAAAGAATGCACATTATCCTCTACATCTTTGCATCTCTCTACAAGGAGAGCCCTGGCAGGTGTAGTGGGGCTCACTCTATATTGTTGCATTGAATAGAATTGAATCCAATTGTCATTATTATGGTCATCAACCCATGGTGAGTGGGCTTTCACAGGAGTACAACATATTGGTAGGTGTTGCATTAGTGCTTAGTGTAGTGGAAGAAGAAGCTACCAAACTCCTTGCTGATTCTGACATGAAGAAAAGAGGGCTGCTATAAAATAGGAAGTAAAGAAAAGCTAGAGGAGCCTGAAATGTGTTTATTTCATCATTCTTGGATGCTGGAGATTGGGATTTTCATGTAGGCCAACTCACTTATCTTAGAGGTTCTGACAAATTTTCTGGGAAAAATAAAAGAAATGAATAAAATTAAAATCTGTGGTCAGAAGGTTACAGAAAGGAAAGGCACACATTTCTGCTAGAGAATAGGAAGTGGTCTTGTCTTCTGCAGCAGAGCTGTCTAATAAATCTGGAGAGTTTTATTGACTTCATAGGCGCAAAAATAACCACCCGGAGAAGACATCAGGTTTCACTTATATTTTTGGAAAGTAATTTTTCACAGACACGAGGTTAAAAGAAAGTGGTTGCACGGGCCTCGGCTGTGGTGGTGTGTCTTCTGGTATGCGTCATGCAACTGGGTCTCAATTCTGGGATGATGCCCAGTTTCAGAGGTCTAAAACCTCTGTTGAAAGCAATGAGGACAGAGTGTTGCCAAAATTTTATGTATGCAACTGTAGATCGATTGTCTTAGTGCAAGGGTAGACTTTGATCAAGAGCATCTGTAGGGAGGGGTTTCATTAAATGCTGTTTTCAACCCTTAATTCTACAGCTTTTATGTCTACTTGTTCCTAAGTCTACCACAGACCTCGGATGGCCCTGACACAGAAGCCCCACCCCAAACCCACGTCTGGCTCTCAGACTGGCATGGAAGGAGTTCTTGGGTAGAAAAAATACACAGTTTGGAAGGTTTTCCTTCGGTTCCCTGGTTTTCAGTCTCATGTTAGACCATTCAAAGAAGAAAATGCTTGAAGCTCTCCCCCTCCTGCCTCATGTCTGTGATTCATTAGGAAAACTTGCAAACTTCCCCTACACAAAGACAAGCTCTCCTAAGAAAAGGATCAATAAGAGTGTATGTTTGTTGGATGAGTTCTTCCTCTTAAAAACGTCTGGCCAAGAATAGAAAATTCAGCCAGTGTTAGAAGGATTAAGTATCTATTTCTGAATTCCTTTCAATTGTCCTCATAATCATGGAAAAGATGGCAACTGGGTAATATTTTTAGCGTTTTGTAACTTTCATGTTCAGTTCTTGTGAGGAACCTGCAGGGACCTTCTCCCACAGAGCAAGGAAACTTTTTTTTTCATATGGTCATATTTCTTCTATAAATCAATGGGAAGGCAGATAGAGCAGCGTTGGTCTTGGCCAGCTTGCTGGCGAGTGGCTCTTCCCAGCGTGTAGGAGGCCGCATCATCCTCAGAGCCCCCGGCTTTCCCTTTGAGACTGGCTTGGGTTCTGACAGTGAGAATGACCACTGGATTGGGAATCAGGAGGTAAAGGAAATCTAAAACCACTCCAACTGAAGGAATCACCTTATTTTACAGGTGACAAATAATAAATGGGTGGTTCTGAAAGATATATTTTTAGCAGGAGAATCCTGGTTCAAAGGAAATTCTTAAATGATAAAATAGCAAAGATTTGTTGAGTCCTTGGCATATTCAGGGCACTGGAATAAGCACTTTACATGTATAGTATTATTTAATTACATCTTCACTACTCTTAAACAGGCAGTGTTATTGTATCTGTTTTTCGGATGAGGAAAACAAGAGATCAACTTGCTCCAGATAACACAATATAGAATTTGCCGTATAAAACAGGTGGAATTAGGATTGGAATACCAAGAACGTTTAACCCCTGGCTGCTTTACGCCTCTGTCTACCTTGTCTGTTTCCCTGAAGCAACTTCAAGGCTCTGTGGAGCAGAGTTTCAAAATCTTTTGACTGGATAATCCCTAAAATTTTTCCCAGTTTAATGCCCAGTGATTCTAATTCTGAAAATGTGAACCTCGAAATGAGCTACCGAAGACTGATTGTTGGCAAATCTTGCTCTTCTTTAGCGGGCTGACTCAAAGTCACTTTTCAAATACAATTAAAGAATAGATTTTTCATGTTACTTTGTTCCAATAGACATAGGGATGACATCAAAGAATTGTACAGTTGTAAACATTCTCATGCCATAAGATTAAATGTGTTGTTTACATCGAAACATCAGTGCTAAAGTCAGGACCAATTTCTATTTCTTTCATAGTTCAGTTATTAAGTATTCTATAACTAACACATTTGCTTATACATTCACGGACAAATTGTCTCTAATAAATTCAGCTAGACACAAGCAGTAGATGTTAGAATTTTCGCCTCTCACATTAGCTAGATCTGTCTGTCTGGGTATTGGCTCACTCAGAGCAGGGGTTCATCAAGGAAAGCGGGGAGACTTTTGATCTCTTTGTTAGCTGTTCACAAAGGGAAAAATCTCCACAGGCTGAACCTCTTAACTCCTAACTCACATCAGACATCCCCAAATTGCATGATTTTAGTGTTGCTAAGGGGATGAGGAAACAGGCTCCTTCTTATGGTGTGGTTGAGGGTGTAAATCGGTATAAAATTATTGGAGGGCAATCTGGCAAAAGCTATTAAAAATGAAATGCTCATACCCTCTGACCCAATAATAATTCACCTTCTGGGAATTCATCATAGAGAAATACTCCTACAACTGCTCAAAGATGTAAGTGTAAAATGATGTTTGCAAGAATATTTGTTACAGGGAAAACTGGAAAGAACCCAAATGTGCATTAACAGCAATTGGTTAAGGAAAGTGTGGTTCAGGCATACAGTGCAATACCATGGAGCCATTTAAAAAAAGATTAAAAAGATCATTTTTTACAGACTAGCATGGAAAGATATCTAAGACATATTGTTAGGTGGAAATAGCACACATAAGAGTGGAGAATATAATCTCATTTATGTAAAATTATAAACAAAATTTTAATATATGCCTTAAAAAAAATGTTAACTGGTTTTCTGAGCTGTGTGGGATTATGGAAGATTTTTACTTCCTATGCTACATATTATAATGTTTCAAGTTTTTTATATATATGAACATATATGTATATGCCATGACTTTTGCAATCAGAAAAAAAGTAAATGTTTCTGCAGCTCGGTCCCTTGAGAGTGTAGAGGGAAAGTGCAGAAGCCTAGTCCAAATCCATTAACTTTATTGGAAAACAAAACTTGGCTGACACTGGAACAGTGATGCCACTTAACCAAAAGGAGGGCATGGAAATTCTTCTGGCCTTTAAAGTCTATAAGCCATTTAATAATTAGCCCATAATGGAGTGATTTTTCAGGGAGAAGCTAGGGAGACTAAACTTAAACTGCAGCTAGTTTTTGAAACACTGCCGTAATTGAGAGGATAGCTGAGGACCAGAGCCTCAAACTAAGAGGTCTCATCCTTAACAGTGACTTGCCAAGGGTGAGCTGTGTCCATGAAACATGAAGAGGAGTTTGTGTTTAATTTTTATACTTTTGTCAAGCTATGATTTGGTACCAGTTCTCTAGGTGAGGAATAGATCCTCATTTGGGGGTTGGGGGGTGGTCTATAGCTTATATAATTAAGTGAACTCTTGTAACACAAAGAATGCAAACTTACAAATACAAAATTACGTACCTGGCTTTAGAAGGGGCTCCTGAGAAGGAGGACACTTAAGCTAAGCTTCGTTAGCTTCTCAGTGATCGCTCTGTTCTAAACCCAAGATAACATGGGAAAGTAATGGGCATATTTCCTTTAAGAATCGTCCTGCCAAAGAGGCATTTCCGTCTCACGTGTGGTGAAGCTAGAGGAAGCACCATGAACCCTAGGAGACTGTGTGATCTGTGCTATGGGGGATACTTGAGTTTCTGTGAATGTATAAACTCTGGAGAAGCTCTATCTGTTGACAGTGGCAGGCACCCAGTTCTTGATGCTCATAAAACTATGGCAGTCAGAGTTGGAAAAGATATATTAGATCATCAATCTAGATTCCGGTCCAAGGCAGGATGGTTCACTATTTTAGTCATTCCAAGCCTTTGTCCAAGCAGCTTGGAAATGTTTTGAGGGCCTCACTCTTAAAAAGCTGTTCCTCTCCTCCTGGTTCCTGGGCAAATGCTGAGTGTTCAATGGAAAAAAAAAAAAATTAGAGTTGGAGCTACACTACTACTTAATTGTATCCATTCACCTAGATTTCTATCAGTGTTTTCCAGATGAGAAAACAATTTAAGTGTAAAGAAATTCTTGTATCTCCAATATAAATTTTCCAACAGTGAACAAATCACTGATTTTTTCTGGTTCCTTGTATTTCAACTTTGGTACTGAGTTTCTTTTTAGTTTTAGAAGCAACAAACTTGCTTGGGTTCTCTTTGGCCAGCATTATCAAGAATTAGTAATATACAAATGCTGCTTTTGTTAATGGAAAGAAAGTAGTTTCCTAAACACTTATTTTGAGTCTGTTTTTCTCTGTCTTTGATAAACTCAATATGTTCCCAATTTTAATTTTAGGCTTCTACAGGGGCTATAAAAATGGGGGAATCTGAAAGCTAAGTGTTTTTTCCATGTTTTCCTTTAAGTCCATATTGATAATGCTACTAATCTCCCAAAATATTTTGGTGGCTACTTTTTGTTCTAGACCAAAAGGAGAGTTGACTTGAATTATAATTGATTGATTAATGTATGCTATACGCCTTAGTGAAATCTCTTATTTTCTGTGCCTTGTGCGCACGTGTGTGTGTGTGTGTGTGTGTGTGTGTGTGTGTGTGTGTGTGTGTTTGGTTTCTTTGCTTGTTTGATGATTCATTGGGGGATCGGCCTTGAAAATACTCAAAACAATTCTCTTTTTTGGTAAGTAATGCTACGAATAAATATAAAAGTGCTAATGAATAGTATAGTATTTGAATAATTGCATCTTAAAGTTTATTTCTATTTTAAGTCAAGACAAGTGGGCATTAGTTTATTAATGCTAGTGACATCAGCACTAGTAATGGGACCTTTTAGCAAGCAACTCTCAGGAACCATGTTTTTTTAGATTCATAAGATGGGCCCATAGTTATTCAACTACCAAAACACTGACTATAAATGCTACCTGAGTTAAACTTAGCTGAGTTTAATTAGATCTGAAAAGTTGACTGGGAATTTACCCAAAATGTGCTCATCAAAAAACAAAGGTATTGGAAAGTAGAGGAAAGAAATAGGATTATGGAGGACAAAATTAACTTTAAACCTCATTAACTGAAAAAATTGTTAAAGATAGAGATGCTGAAGGTAAAAAGATTTTCCTTTTATTTCAAAATTAGTTCAGTACAACATAAACATTTTGTCCTTGGAATTTTCTGTGACATACTCCTTTCAGAAATGTGCTTGTCCATACTAAGAAATTACGAAATATAATGGAAAATACAAATTCCTGAAAGATACAAAATAACCAAAGGTACGATGTCATTGAAAATCGCTTTGAGAATATTTTCCAAGCCCCAAATACTCATTGTGACAAAAGATTGTTTTTATGATTTGCGAATGTACTTAAATGTAATCTCATTTTAAAAAGTTAAAATATTTTAATTGTATATTATTAAACAAATTCACTTTAGGAAAAATAATTAATTTACATGAATTTAGTACTGTCCATAGGAATATGGACTAAATAATGAAAAGTCAGTACTGCTGGTGACCTCAACAATGTGGGCTATACCAAATCCCTTAGTGGCAAATACACTGTAAGTTCTTAAAAGGACGAGTATGTGTGCTGAATGGAATGCTTTAGACATGGTTGAGCTCAATAAATATTTGTGGAACAAATGAACATGATTAAATTCAGGTAGATCTTAGATTGTTTACTGATATATATTTTCCTAGTTGTGAGTTATGCTTGGTTTAAATAGTAACTGATCAAATGATAGCACTCATATACTTTATAACCCTGTCTGTGCAAATGAGCACTTTTAAAAGTTCTCTGAAAATTAACATGTCTATATTGGTTAGGAACTTGGTTTAAAAAGAAAAGAAATTATTTTGTTCATGTAATAAACATTGGTAGAGTAGATCCAGCATTTCAAACAGCATTGTTCAGAATGTCTCTCTCTCTCTTCTCTTCCTAGATTCCAACTTTACCACTTGCTGCACTGTTTTCGTTTGTAGGTAAATATGGTGGCCAAGATGGAACCACTCAGCAACCCCCATAGAAGAAGAGTGTTTCTTTTCCCATAGAAACTGACCTCCCATTGTCCTAGCTTGGGTCATATGCCCATCCCTGAACCACATAATAGTGCTGCAGTGATATGCTGGTATATTAGCTTCCTGTGGCTGCCATAACAAATTACCACAGACTGGGTGACTTAAAACAAGAGAAATTTATTCTTTCATATTTCTGGAGGCCAGTTATCCAAAATCAAAGTGTCGTCAGGGTCATGCTCCCTCCAGGGGCTCTAGAAGGGATTCCATTCCAACTTCTGGTAACTTGGCTTGTGGCTGCAACGGTCCAATCTCTTTTCTATATAATCGCATCGTCCCCTCCTCTTATCTATGGGTTTCCTCTGTGTGTCTGTGTCAAATCTCCCTCTGCCTCATCTTGGAAGGATACATGTGATTGTATTTAGGGTCCACTGGGATAATCAAGGATGATCACATCTCAAGATCTTAATTACAGCTGCCAAGACCCCTTTTCCAAATAAGATCGTATTCACAAATTCCAGCTATTAGGATGCAAACATACCTTTTGGGTACCACCATTTAACTCACTCCAGCTGGTGCATGTTTAACAGTCTCCTGACAGAAAAGGGAAAGCCCTGACATATGGTATTTGCCTAGTTCTGTAGTATAAATACTGCCACCATGGCCGATTTCAAGCTACAATGGGAAGTCACTGAACATGAAGTTGGAAGAGATGCACATCATTATACAGTACTTCCAACATACAGATCTAATAGATACAGGTGACTAAATAATAGTAAAATCTACTCAAATAATTAGAAAGTGATGAGTTTTGAGTGTCCATTAACTTTTTTTGAAATATAACTAATTATAAATTCATATACTTAAAATTTTACTAAGGATTATGTTTAACAACTGACTCTCCAAATTCCTAAAAATTTACAGCTTGGTTAGGATGAGCTGGTATGAGCCAGCTCCAACATGTCACTTAATAGAAAATGCTGATCGATCAGGCCTGAGTCACAGAGCTAAAGGCAAAGGGTCAGCAATATTCAAACCATGTGAACTGAAAATAAGGTGGGTGGTTCTCTAAGAGAAAACTGAGGTGCTCAGAAAGTGGAAAAGGATGTGGGGGAGATGGAAACAACAAAGTCACCGCTGTATCATTGTTTAAACATACTTTAATGATTTCAGCCTAAGGAAAAAATTTACAGCCAAGTTCAAAACAGTGACAGGTAACAAGTATACTGGCTGTGCATGGATCTGCAAATCACTCTCTCCATCTAAGGGAAAATCAGTATTTTTCCCATTCTCATTTTACTTAGCTTATAAAATCTGTTTTTAAGCCTGGGCACATGTATCTCAAGGTGGGGAACTTTGGAAAACGAGACCTAAACCAATGGTTTTTTAAAAAGTAGCATTTAAAAAAAATTTTAACAGCTTTTTTGAAAGGTCGTTTGCACACCATGCAATTCATCTATTTAAAGTGCAGAATTCAATGGTTTGAGGTATATTCACAGAGTTGTTCAACCTCTATCATAATTAATTTTATAACATTTTCATCACCCCAACTCCAGAAAGAAACTCTGCACCCCTGCACTGTCATCTTCCAATGCCTGCCCTCTGAGCCCCAGCCCTCAGCAGCCACTAGTCTATCTCCTGTCTCTATATATTTGCCCATTGTAGGAATTTCATAGAAAATGGAATCATACAATATATGTTACTTTGTGACTTCTTTCACTTAGCATAATGTTTTAAGGTTCGTCAATGTTGTAGCATGTATGAATATTTTAGTTTTTTCATTTCATTATATGGATATACCACATTTGGTTATCCATTCGTTAGCTGATGGACATTTGGATTATTTTCTTTTTGGGGCTATTATGAATAATGCTGCTGTGAACATTCATTGGCCAAGTTTTTATGTAGCCATAGTTTTCATTTCTCTGAAACCAATGGTCTTTTAAGTTTCAATTTTTAGCCAAGTTGCTTATTTTCCACATGCTTAAGGCAACTGTCATTTAGGAATTGAATCAGAATTGCCACATATAGAATTTTAATCTTCTTAAATATTGGGTCACTATCCCGACCCTTTGAGAATCCTTGGCCTGGCTCAGCCCAAACAAGGAGTCCTGCTCACCAACTCCAGGGAGGAGGAGGGCACTATTTGTAGGAAGAAAGTAGGAGCTGACTTGGGGCCCACAGATCCCAGTATAGGTGTGCCAGAGTCCCCTCTGCTGCACCTCAGTCCTGGCTTCACCCAAATTAGACAGTAATCAGTCTGTCACATGCTCCTTCAGGAACTCGCCATATGCAAAGTATAAAGAGTAATAAAAATAAAACCTTACCCTCTGACCTGGTAATCAGAGTCATGGGGTTTGGGAAACTGGCAGGAAAGGGGGAAATTTGTAGCTTTCTTGATAGAGGCCAGTGAGAGTTTCATTTTCTCCCTTGCGTGATGGGAGAATGTTTCAATGTGTCCTGCAGACCTGCAATGAAAAAAAAAAAAAAAACTATATTAATTTATATAGCAACTTTCTTCCAGGAAATTCAGAGTGTCTCAAACAGTCTTTCACTCATTCCCCTGAGGGAGTTTGCATGAATGTGCATAAGAAATTACTTCTTTTAAAATTTACACTCCCCAGTTAGCCAGTACTGTGCAGAAATAGAACTAAAAAAGCAGACCTCCTGACCAAACATTCCACTATAATATTTTCCTTGAGCTTCTATAAATCAATGTATATCCTTAAAAACAAGATTTCCCCAATAATATCCCTCTGACTCTATTCAGCGATGATTGGCATTCCTTTTACCAGGGGCAAAATTTCCCCTTCCAAACTTTTAGAATAAACTGGTATGGCATGTACCATAAAACTGAAGTGTATCATTTACTTACAATTAAGTGCTCACGTCTGCTTTGAAACAGGCAGTCCAGGTTTCACTCCTACAGCTCAGCCCGCCTAACCCAGCCTAACTGAGAACACCTCAAGAATCCTGGGACTGCCTCTGCTTTTGGAGAAAGAGTCCTCCTCACAAACTCTAGGCAGAAAACCGGAGTCCAGTCAGTCGCCTCTCACTGTTGTTACTTGCTGGGTCTCCATGTTGCTTTTACATGGGGTGACACTGCCCCTCAGGGTCCTGCTGGTCATACTGGAGAACAAACTCAGATGCAGTTTCCCAACTCAGTTCTGGGGAGGATGAGTCTGGGAGCATTTCCAGCATCAGCCCTATGTGGGGCCAAACTCAGCCCTTCTCCCCAAACCAAACACTTAGTTCCTTGTGTTGAGCTTTTTTTCAACATAAGCTTATTGTGAGGTTCTCATTGCCCATCCTGAGAGAGAAAAAAAAATCATTCTCATTGCCTCTCCCTGAGAGAGAGAAAAAAATCTTGGTCGGGTCGTAACTAGTTCGTGCAGAATCTCAGAGTCACACCTGGGGAATATCTGTGCCTTTCCTCTCACCACCAGGACACCTCTGGGCTCCACAAATTCCTTTCCAGGGATTCTCAGAGAATAGGAGGTCTTAATCCAGTTAGTGACAAAATGTTTATACCAGTGTCCCATGCTGCGCCCAGCCTCAGACATTTTCTTTTGGCTCCTGTACACTTAACCTGAACATTATTTAAAATTTATATTGGTTGTCAACAGAACTGGCTACATAGTTTCTGGGACTCAGTACAACAAGTCCCTTGTTAAAAATTTAAGGATCTCAAGGGGGCGACAGCAGAGCACTAAACCAAATATGAACTCCCTTCTTAGTACAGTCATCCCTCAGTATTCATGGGGCATTGGTTCCAGAACCTGCCCCCGCCCCACAGATACCAAAATCTAAGGATGCTCAAGTCCCTTTTATAAAACGATACAATATTTGCAAATAATCTATATCAAAAAAAAGTCTGTACACATTCAGTAAGGATCATAGGCCTAACTACATAGTACACATCAGCAATAATGTAACATTTTTTCTGAATATTTTTGAACTGCAGTTGGTTAAATCCATGGATACTGAATTTTTGGATGCATTGGGCTGACCGTAGGGGTCCCATGTGACTGTCCATGAAGCTAGACTTGCTGCTGACATTTAAAAAGCAAAAAATTCTTAGCCTTTCTTAAAAACTAAAAAAATATGGTGGCTCTAGGTCTGCATCCCCAAATGGAGCACAAAATTGGCTGGTGTGAGTTGTGACTTGTATTAGTTTGCTACAGCCACCATAACAGAGTACCACAGACTGGGTAACTTAAACGACAGAAATTAATGTTCTCATTCTGGAGGCTAGAAGTCTGAGATCAAGGTGCCTGCAGGATTGTTTTTTTCCTACGGCCTCACTCCTTGCCTTCTCACGGTGCCCTCACATGATCTTCCCTCTATACCTGTCTGTGTCCTAATCTTCTCTTCTTAAAAGGACTTCACCAGTCACATTGAATTAGAGGCCACCTTAATGACCTCCTTTTAATTTAGTGACATCTTTAAAGACTCTATCTCTAAATACAGTCACATTCTGAGGTACTGGGGGTTAGGGCTTCAACATAAGAATTTTAGAATTCTAAAGAAGGGGACAGCACTCTAAGTCACTGCATCAACCCCATCCCCAACAGTTGCCATCATCTGTTTGTATTGCTATTCTTCCTCTCAGTTCACCTCTCTCATGTGGAGGGACATGCTTCTGCCATGTAGCATATGGAATAATGCAGCTGTCTATAACAGGACAATGACTGCACACTCCTCCACATCTGCAAAACTCAGATTGCTACTCAAGTGGTTCACTGTAGGACTATAATCAGTTTCTTGAAAAACACAAACCAAAGTGTACCCATTACACAAATATGAGTTCAAGTGCAGTGCAGAAAGAAGAAATTAGTATACCATGAGGTATAAAGGACTACTCATTCCAGAGATTAGATTTGCCAGTTTAAGGAGAGGTAACTCTCAGCGACTACATAACTCTTTCTGGGGCTGTTCCTACTTAAAATCACCTGTCCATACCAGGGACGGCCCGAAATGTCAATGGAACCTAACCATACAGCTCCTTAGAGCACACTCCCAAATTGGTCTTTGTACCTATTTGCACAAATGTTAGCCAGATTATATCAGAAAACTCTGCTAATTCTGGGGAAGTTTTTGGTTTTGTGCCTGGAACTATTGAAGCACATATTCACACCTACCACATGCAACACTTAGTAGCATAATTTCCAGCACAACACTTTAGTACTTTATTTTTAAAAGAAACATAGCAGAGACTGAAGACCTGCTCACTCTGCTGCTTTTTGCAGGAGGCCCCACAAAAGGTGGAGGGAATGGCATCTGTGCTGAAAAGAGGCATATTTTACATTTTTAAAAAGAAAGGGGACACAGAAATCATTACTTGGGATTGGGGAATTCATGATGCTGAAACATATAACATTTGCACCTGCATGTAAATAGAAAACAATAATGTCAAAATCACAGGACTCGGGGAAAAAGAGTGTAATGATCATCTAATAAATCACGATAGTAGAGCTTATAACAGAACTTAAAGACAGCTTACTCTAACCCCTTTGGTTTTAAGACATGAAAAGGGAGGTTCCAAAATTTTTAATGACTCACCCCAGACCAGCAGTCTACCTAAAATGTAGCTTTTTCTTTCAGGCTAGTATACTTCCTACCCCACCAGGCTACTTGTAAACAAGCATTGTTTTGTCTGCCTGAATTGCATGCAAGAAAAACAAAACTCCGCTCTCTCTACATCAGAGTCTCTATTTAGACTCCAGAGTTGAGAAAGCAAAGACTATTTCAACTTCAACTACCTTAGCAAACAGAAGAAAAGGCATCTGACCTGTGTACTTTCCAGCTGGTCCCTTGGTCTCAGCCGGCGGGTCTCCATCGTAGCTCTCTGGCGCCGACTGCCAGTCTGACACCAGGGGGCGCAGCATCCTTTGTCCTGACACAGGCATTGAAAGCAGGCTCTGAAGGCAGGCTGGGCCTCCAAGAAAATCTGACTTTCCCTCCTTTTCGCGGTTTCTCTCTGGAACCAGTCCACTCCTCAGGCCCCTTCATTCATCTTTAAACCGTTTTCTTCTTCCTCCCTGACAGTCAGATATGTGCATGTTACAGGGTATTGCATATGTTTCTAGAAGAGTTTTTAGAGATACCAGTCCTCCCCCAGCGGCTCTTTCTGTGCAAAGTCTAGAAGACCATGGCCACAACCTATTATTTGCTCTCACTTGGAGGTCCCAAAATTCAGGATGTTTCTAAAGAGTCTTCCAGAATGAAAGAGCCTCAAGGACCAGCTTCCTGGAAAAATCATCACATTCATCTTCTAATACCTCTCCCCTTTCCACTCAAACAAATCTTAAAGAACAAATGAAATTACAGGTTCTGGGAAGCCCATGCTACCCAGCATTTATCCTCACCCCACTCTGTCTGCCCCTGAAAAGTCTAAGTTCAGCCTTTGGTGGTGGACACTTACCAAAGAGACAGGCTTAAGCACCCTTTAGTCACACCTCTTACCAACTTACCAGGACAACTGCCTCCTGCCCTCGCCAGCTTAGTTCTATGTGTTCTCCAGCAGAAAGAAATCCACTACATATTCCTACAGTCTCTGATCCCAAAGATTCAGTGCTCTCATCTTTTCCAGATAAATAACATCCCCTTCCACTTTAAGATACACTTCTAATCCTGCCCTTATTGAGACAACACAACCAAAATGCAAACCCTCAAGTCCCCCAAACACATAACTTTTGCAAAGAACCCTAAAAATCCACTGCTCTGAATTGAAGGGCTGCAGGGTCCTAAACAGGCCTTTGGAAAGCAACTGCCCTATGTACATAGAGATTTCAGGTTTACCCAGTCCTTCCCGGTCTCTCATCTAAGCCTTCCAACAACCCTGAGATATCGATAGGGAGGGATATCTAAAGCTTACGAGGTTTGCTCCAGTCCCAGAGCTAGTCCAGGGTGGAGGCAGCATTGGGGAGACAGTACTGAGGTGCATTACCCCGGTGACAGCCACCTGAGGGGAGCTGCTTGTCCATTTTCCCAAGGCCATCAGGCAGAGGCCTCAAAGGAACGCAGCCATCGCAAATGATCATCAGTTATCTGCACAGCAAGAGCCTATAGTCTCAGGTCCTGAAAAACTGTAGCAATAAGTGGAAGCCTTGAAGGGGCAGGAGAGGAAAAGAGGGAGTGACGTTAGCACTGACCTGACCCTTCTTTTTATCTGTACCCTCACTCCTTTTTTCTCCCCACTCGCCTCAGCTATGTGGAGGAATGGAAGTGCTGAGCCTGGAATCAGGTAGCCACAGCTGGTTATCTTGATCAAGAGCCTCCCCCTCCTCATTCATAAAGCCACGATCACGTCTGTCTATGAGCTACGGAGAGAGCCATGAAAGGAACAAAAAAATATCAATGTGATTCTGGGAGAGAGAGCAGAGTAGGAGACTTTTACTTTCATTTTATGCCCTTTGGTATTATTTGAAGCATTTTGATTTATGCATATATTACTTTTATAATTTTATTTTTTAAATTTTTTTGGGACTAATGATGTCCTTTAGAGTTGCTGTGATGATGACTTATGCAAAGTGTCTGGCACGACATGTGGCCTGGCACACAGTTGATGCTTACTGAACAGTAATTTATTATTAGCTATCTATCACGCCACCCTCAAAACTGAACAAAGGGACTTCAAATCAAGAAATTTGAGGTCTAATACAGACTCTGCTTTCAGCTCACTGCATGTTCTTGAGTAAGTCAAGTCCCTTCTCTGAGCCTCAGTTTTCTCATCTGTAAATTGGCAAGGCACAGGCAAATTGATTTGGAAAATGGTGGGAAGGACAGAGCAACACTCATCAGCAAAGTACCTGTGGGACCTTCTGAAATTCAACCTCCCTCTTTGCAGATGAGGCCTCTCAAATTTGAGTTCATGAGACAGAAATCCTTCCTAGGAGAAGTTGTCAGAAAGGGCTGGAATAGTCTGAACAAGTTCTGAAGAAATTAAATTAGGAACCAAAAATGTGTGAATACTGTGTAAGGCCATTGGATTAGGGTGGGTGAAAGGAAAAGAGGATTTAGGTTGTTTCTTGGGTGTCGTTGGCACCATTATCATTTCCTGACAAAAGAGATGCCTTTGGTTGGCAGAAGGGGCATAAGTCAAGGCCTGGACCCCTGGCCCAGCCAGAACCAGCCACAGTCTAGTTCCCTAGGATAAGAGTTCTGTGTGAGGCAAAGGGCTAGCCTTGGTGAGACCAGACCCTCCCCTTAGCACAATCAGAAGTAGGGCTGCCCAGTAGAATTGGACTAAAGCACCTTTGAAGTCTCTTCCAGCATTAACTGAATGACAACAACAAAGTGGAGAGACTGGGCCATAAAAGGTGTGATGCTCAGACACTAAAATTTTAGCAGCTGAGTTGGGGAGACCTGTTCTGGGGTACCCCAGCTCCTGGCAATCAAATAGATTTGTTCCTACAACACATAGCTGATTCGTTTCCCACTCTGCTCCTGGTAGTCTGGATTTTCCTTATAGTATCCTTTGCCAGTGCTTGGCCTTCAGGGATGGGAGGCAGGCAGGTAGTCTGGTGGGTTGGAAGGTTGCAACTTTCCTTTCCCCCTGCGGTCTTATTCCTATTTAAAGCAGCACCGCCTGTCCTAGCAGCGTCCTGCCAATATTTCCAGGCAGGAAGATTTTTCTGACATTGTGAGGGGGCATTCAGAGCAGATGAGAGGCCCTTTCCCAAGGCCATCAGGCCAGGCAGAAATCGGTTTCACCCACACCCCAGGAAGAATCCCCAGCCCCCACTCTCAGAAGATGTCTGCATTTATATTTTTAAAAGATTTTTTCATATCCAAATTATCTAGCCACGCCTGTTACAATGACATCTCCCCCCAAAGCTAGCGTCACTGCCTAACCGGGAGGTAATGTTTTCACTTCTTGGGGGATCTGGAATAACGGTATCAAAGTATGTGGACACCTGGAATACCCCTCCCTTTTAAATGAGGCCTCGAGATCTAAGGGAGAGGGACAGTGAGGAGGAGGTGACTTGTAGAGAGGCTTGGGCAGGTAACAACTCTGCCTGATTTCCAGAGGCAAAACCAAATAAATAAAAATACTTTGACACACCTATATTCTGCAAGCTTCTATCACTTCACAGCAATGCCTTCCATTGTACAAGTCACTTTCAAAGGCAGTTCTGAATGTCTGGCCACTTGTTAAAATGCCTCAGTGCTTGCTTTTCTGGGTGTTCTTTTCTGTGCCCCGTTTGGTTTGTATTTCTAATAAGCAGCATTGTTTATTATCCTTGGGTCCGTGCCCCTGGGATTGAACTGAAATAAAACAGGAGGTCCAAGGCTGAGAGCTGGAAAACACTCCAGGTTTCCCAGGCCCCCAAGGGTCCCCGGGGCAGACGAGTGGCTGAGCAGGGAGAGCCCACCGGTGTGTGTGTGTGCTCTGGCCAAGGGCAAGTTTGCATGAGTTATTCCAGCCACCCAGAGGTCCTGGGCAGTCTGAAGCGGAGATGAGTGGGCAGGAAGGAGGCACACAGGGAAGGGAAATGCCACTAAGGGCGAGACTAGGGGTGTGACTTAAGGGCCGAACAGGCTATATTGCCAGAATCATAAAAAGGGACTGCGGCACGGCAAGCGTTCTGTGCCGTCTTTCAGCTTGAATCTTAACTCTCATCCCAGTGCAATAAATTCTCATTAATAAATTTTCGTTCTTCCACGTAGCCCCGCCGTGTTCACTGTCAAAACGAGTATCCTAAACAAGATGAGGCTTACCCCTCTGCTTCCCTACAGTTGCCTAATATTTGTCCCCATTTCGTTTACAGCCGAGTTCTTTGTGACCACGGAAGACGTGAACGTCTTCCCTGAGAAATAAGGAGCCGCTGTACCTCTAGCCACAGAGAAACTCTTTCTGTCTCCTTAAATCCCAAACGGACCCTTCAGTAGGGCTTCACCCAAGTTCCACTGCTCCCAAAACCGAGTGGGGGTTCGCTATCAAAAAGCAGAAACCCGCGTCGGAGACACAACGCGGATTCTCTTCCGCGGCTGTGGGAGAATTTCCCGGTTTAGCCCAGCCTGCTCCTCCGCATCCCCCCAATTTAATGTTGGGGCAGACGGGCTCTGTTGGAGAGTTTGCCCGAAAGAATGTTAATACACGCGTGCGCCAGACCCGGCCTGTGCACTTCCCAAATGAGACTTCCAGCCCCAGGGCCCGGCATGAACTGTCCTTCCCCACAGGGTCGTGTGAGAGACAAACACCCTGTCCCTCAGCCTCCGAAAATTTCCCCAACAGCCTAATAAACGGCACAAATTGTCCTTGCTAGCTCAGCTCCTTCATCCAGTTGGGTTGTTTAAAAATAGAGAGATTCTGTTTTCTCGCAAGAGCAGAGTGATTTCTCTCAAGCAACTCGTGCAAGAGCTTTAAGCAGCCTCTGGGTTGCAGCCGTCCAAGCATCCGCGGACTTTTCCGAATTTCAAGAAGTAGGAAAGTGAATTTCGGTGCGGGGAAAAACGGTGGGCGTTGGAGCGTAAGGTGGGAGTGCGCGCCTAGGAAGCCGCTAGAAGACTTTGTTTTTTAAAGTTAGATTTGCTGCGAGGCGCCAGCACCAACGGCATCTCTTCGTGGTTTCCGAATTTAGAGAATCATAAGGAGTCTGAGCCTATCCCTGCAGCCAAGAGCCCCGCACAGTGGACTGGGAACTGTTTCCAGTTCCCGAAGAGCGGGCAGAGGTGCAGGCGTAGCTTGCTGGGCACTGCGAGGAGCAGCTGACTTTGTCCGTGGCTCCCGGCTGTACTGTCCTCGCCTTGCGGGTGCCAAAACCATCCCATCGCTGCCAGGCTCGCGCGGGGGGAAAGGAGGGCCGAATGTCTAGGTCGTGGAATCTCCCAACAGGTAGTTTCACCAGGGAGCTAGCCGGGCTTAAATATCAAAGGCTGGGGCCGCCCGGGCCGCTAAGCTGGAGCCCAGACTCAGACACCTAGGGAGCCGTGGAAGGAATGTCGCGTTCTGGAGTCACTTTAAATAACCTTGTTTTCTCTCTATTCTCCAACTTCTCCTGAAATAGCACGAGCCGAGCTATTCGAAATGGCGCTCAAGGAGCCTAAATAAGCCTCTTCAGGCTGTAAACTCACAGCCGATTTAAGTTTTCTCCCCCTCCCCTCAGTAGTTACTACAGAACCCAGCTCGGCTTTAGAATGATAGGTATTTATTTGCGAAATGGGAGATTCCCCTTCGAAATGCCCTAGGCTCCAGAGCAAAAGAGGAAAAGGCTGCGTTGCACTCGAATGGCATAATTGAATTATGCCTTTCCCTGGTGCGCTGTGAGGAAAAGCAGAATGCCAGGCTGTGTGCGGAACGCGCGGCAGCGGCTTCGTGCTCCAGCGGGCGCACCACGCTTCCTTCCCAGGGCGCAGGGAGAAGTTGGGTTGGGCCATTTCGTCCTGCCTCCAGCAATGTTGCGCCCGCCGAGACGTAGCATAAGCGTTGTCCCGGCTGGGCTATGTGGCCCCCTCTCCACCCGGTTATTAGCCCAAATGTCCCAGCCTAAGGCCGTGGGCGCACATGGTGCGCGGAGACCCAGAGCGCGATGCGAAACTGTGCGCATCGACCCAAACATCTCTGGTGCGTGGCCCTCTCTGGGCGGGGAAACGTGGGGGACCCTGAACCCGTGGACCTAATCCCGCCTTGGCAGATGAGCCTTTCCCACTGCAGCTCTGAGCTATCGCGGGTAGTGCTTTCCACTTCGGCACAAAACCGCCGAACTCTCGGCTCTGCCTTGCCTGTCTTCTGAAGAAACGACCTCAGACTCTCTACAGTCACTGGCCCACTGAAGCTTCTGGGACCGTGGGTGGACCTGACCCAGGATACTTGGATCTTTAACCACCTCCAGACCTGGACTCCCAATAGCACCCAGCCCGCTCCCCCACACCCACCCCCAGCACTGCTTGCTTGCCCTGCGCCTCCACCACTAACTGCGCTACCCAAACTTTCCGAAGTTTTTTCAAGCTTTGCCACCTCAAGTTCGCCTGTCCTGGCACTGGCAAGAGGAGAAAAAGAATCCCCTTTCCCTTCCACTTCTCCTATCCTCTCCCTCCCCCTTCACCATCCCCTGTGAGTCCAAACCTTGTGGTGGGAGCTCGCGGTGGTGGAGACCCTGAAGGCTCGGATTCTGCAGGGAACGCAGTTTCTTTCGCATCCCCCACTCACTGCGCCTCCGCGGTTCCCGCCCCCTCCACCCCAATCTCACTTTCGGCGGGGACCTGCGGGCTCGGAGTTTAGTTTGCTTCAAATTTATTTTTTTTTTCTTTAGATTTTTTTTTTTTTTCCTTTAAGATTCCACCCTGCTGGAGCCGCAATCGTTCGCCTGCCTTCCAGTTATCCGGCATGGGGCTCGGGAGACGCACCTTTCGCGCGAGACCGGGTAGTCTCCCGAGTCGCGGCCAGGGGCGCCCAGGCAGCGAGTTCTCCAGTCGGGGTTTGTCTCCCAGGGAGACCCTACATCCTGGTGTGAGAAGCCCAGCCTCAAGGCAAGCCTCCGGTGCCTCTTGGCTCCCTCACCCGGAGCTGTGGATGCAGACGGTTTGGGGGATTGTCTTTATACTTGTTTCGAAGACAGGAATAGGCGGTAGAGAGGACCCGGTTTGGAGACGTTCCGGAGATCTTCCCATACACAGAGAACTGGACGGAGAAAGCTTTCCTTCTTCCAGGTTACACAGTTCTGTGTGCCGACCAGGAGACCACCACAGAAAGTGCCCCAAGTTGGTTAATTTGTGGCCGATTATGTTTTAATTTTGTCTAGGGTTAGCAGGCTTTGAAATGTTTGTGGCCAGCCTTACTACCCTGGGGTTTCAACTTTCAAACCAAGAAGTCAACGGGAACTTTCCTTCGAAAGAATCTCCCGGTGAGCTTCTGGGACGCGTACAGGGAAAAGGAACGAAATCCATCGCGGGGATGACGCGGCAGGGAGTCCTGGGCCTGGGCCCCCCCGGGCATTTCTCAACCTCACTGGATTGGGCTTGGAATCGGGCTTGTCCCCGCCAGGGTCATGGCCAGCACTTTGCCCTTGATCCTTGAACAAGCAGGGCATGTTCTTATCATAGGCTGCGGACGACGCCTGCCCCAAGCGATGTCTCTAGCGATGTCTAAAGTGATGTCTCGAGCGATGTCCGTAGGGGCTAACGTGTTGCGCCAAAGTACCAGAATGAGGATCAAGTTTTTCTTACGCTCAAAGTTAGGAGGATGTCAGTTACCTCGTGTGACCCTGGACATGAACTGTCTACCCAAAACAAAGGTGGCTACAAATTCCTACCCCCAAGAGCAGCAGGAGACCTGTCCCCCACCACATTTTCCCTTTCCAGTGATATGGGGAAACACGTGTCCCACACGCCCTGCGCGCTCCTGCTGTGCTTCCTCCTGCCAAGCTTTGCACAGGCCTTGCTCAGACTGGGCCCGCCCAAAGCCAAGGTCGTACCTCCTGGTCCCTTAGGCACACTAACTCCAGCTGGTCCCTGTATGCCTTGACCCCGTTACCACTACAGCTGTGTTAGAGACAGCCCAGCAGAGAGTAACCAGAAAAGAAGGGAGGTT
Source organism: Pteropus vampyrus (assembly GCF_000151845.1). Classification (NCBI taxonomy): domain Eukaryota; kingdom Metazoa; phylum Chordata; class Mammalia; order Chiroptera; family Pteropodidae; genus Pteropus; species Pteropus vampyrus. Next base: position 1,227,853 of record NW_011888890.1, on the reverse strand, counting down.
TCCTGACCCCTTCAAAAGGCACCCCAAAGGAAACAAACAAACAAACAAAATGCAGCCAAGTCAACATGACCCCTATGGCAGCTTTGGAAAAGGTGTGAGAGGAGGGAAAGGTGAAAGGAGAAACATTAAGGTAGAGGGAGACCACGGATAAAGTTTTGGATATATGCACCCTGCTTCCTAACTCCTTACCCCACTACCCCAAAGCCTGAGTGGTTGACAGAATTGTCTACCTTCACACTTAAGTTCCAAACTCCTTGAGATCGGAGCAGAGGAGAAGCACCTAACCCCCCAGATCCAGCTGGTACTCTCCGTCTGTGACAGCCACACTTCCTGGGGGCAGAAGCTCCACTCTGATCTATCTTTGCTTAGAATATAAAGGATCCCATTCACAAAAGAGCCCCAGCGTCCCTTTGCCATCTCTACCCATCCGTAGCCTTCGTATAGCCCTAGGCCTTGGATTGTATTTTTTTATTTTTTTATCTCCAGCACCCTAGATTTCACTGGGAGATGTGAAAGCGAGAGAGGAGAGGGGACCGATAGGATTAAGAAAAAGGGCTGGACTGCTTTGGGGGAGAGGACTAGAGAGGAATTGAATATCAAAGGTTGATAAATTTGGGAGTGCTTTTAAATTTCATTTCTTTCAGAAGCTGTCTGCTTTAGTCCAAAACCTATTTAAATTGCTATGAGGACAGGAAGCCGAGAGAGTCTGGAAACAAGTCAAAGTCTTGTGGGATACCCCTTTCTTCCCTACCTCTCCTCAAATAAATAAAAAGCAGCTCTCTGTTTAGTACCCTCCAACATTGACACCTCAGCTACCTGAATGCATTAAAAATAGTCAGTTCCTTCGGGAAGGCCAAGCCTGGTGGTGGAGTGACCCAAGACAGGCTCCTAGAGCCCTGAGTGCTGCGCTGTTTGTCCTCCGGGATGGAGCTTGGGAATGACCTGGGAGGAAACCCAGCATGGGAGTTAGTCTAAGGGTGTACGTACGTATGGCCTTGGCAGTGTCAGTGCAGGGGTGACCCAATCACTCCTCTTCCTTCAAAGCCCTTTTTGCTGGTTATTTAAAATTCCAAGTTTATATTTATAATCTTGATGCACAGGTAAAAAATAGAAATGAAAATTTAAAAAAAAATTATAAAGTGGAATATTTACATTTACCCATGTGTTTAAAGTTATTTATGTATGGTCTCCATTTACTTTTGTTTGTAGGGGTTTCTTCTTTTTTTTTTTTTTTTTTTTTTTTTTTTGCCAAAATGTCATCGGATAACTTTCCCCTCCCCCCGCCCCTGCAGCGCTGGCAACCCTAGAGGAGGAGATTTAGTGGGGAGGGTGACACTGACCGATTTATTCTTGTTAATCAGGCACAAAAACAGCATAAACACTGACTCGCCATTCTTAATAAGATCCTTTAAAAAAATAAGTCATTTATTGAGGTGGGAATTGGTTAGGATTGAGAAATCGCTATTGGTAAACCAGCTAATCCTGTCCCTTTAAGAAAAATCCATAAAGCAATTCCATCAGCCCTGTGTCTGGGAAAGAAGCAAACTAACTGCTTGGAACAAAAGAGACAAAGAGGCCAAACAACAAAACAAACAAACAACTCCCCCTACCCCAACCCCCTCCTAGACAACAATAGACTAGACACAGCAAGTGCAGTTACTGCCTGGCCCGGCTGCTGCTGTCGACCTGCCAAGTCTCCCGCATTTGGCTGGAGACTTTCTCTCTCGCCCCACTCCGCCCCCGTCACCCCCCTCTCTCGGTCTTTTCTGTCTTTTACTCTGTGTGACTCTCTCTGTGTGTCCCTCTTTCGGGGTCTAGCTGTGTGTGTGTGTGTGTGTGTGTGTGTGTGTTGTTTCTGTCTGTCTCTGTTCTGCTTATGCTTTCACTTGATGTTCCTCTATATCTCAGACCTTCATATTCTCTTCCTCTCACCTCCTCTTTCTCCCACCTCCCCTTCCCTCCCTCCCTCCTGCTCTGTCTCCTCGGTGTATTAGCAATACTCTGGCATTTATTTATTTATTTGCTAAGCCATTTCTGTGGCATCTCCTCACTGCCTCCTTACAACTTCTGTTTCTCTGAGTTGTCGTGGTGGTTTATTTTGTATTTTGTTTGCATCACCCTTTGCCAGGAGTATCCCGAAGTCCACTTTGTACTTCGGTTGTTAACCATTCCTCCTGTTCAGGTCTTTGCTCTTTTTCTGTAAGGCTTCTGGCACACTCCACCGCACCCCCACCCCCTTGTCCCCAGTAGCCCTTTTTCTGCTTTTTGGCTGCTGCTTGAGACTCTCATGCATGTCTGCTTTCCCTTTCTCTCACTCCCTCTCTTTCTCTTTTCCAGCAGCCAATATCACACCCCCACCCCGCACCTCCTCAATTCAGCCTTTTTCCTTCCTTTTTCCTCCTCTCCATCAAACTTTAATAAAATACTGTAAACATGGGGATTGCTTGTTTTTATAAAGTGGATATAAATCCATGGAAAGCAGAGCGGAAAGAGGAAAGAATCAATAAATGGAGACTGCAGACAGCCGAGGCTGATGCATAGAACAAGCATCCCTAACAACAGCCCCATCCCTTTCACACTTTTTACCCCTAATAAACCCTTTTGTGATAGCATCTCCTCCTGAAGCATCTGTGTCTGCTCTAGGGAGACACAGGGAAAACCTGGCCATGGCTCTCCTCCACTGGACAGCAGGTGGCCAATGGCAAGGGAGGCTGCAGCCCCATCACATGCATTCCCACCCCCAGCCCAGCCCCTCTCCCCTTCCTCTCAGGAAAAAAAAACGAAAAACAAAAAGGTAGGGGCCCCTGGCAATGGGGCGAGGTCTTCAACTTCTTTTTAAAGAGAAGTAGAGAATGGCTACTTGAAAAGAAGCATCTCTAAGGATGGTTGTAAAGGGGAGAAATTTCAGCTATCACAAAAATGTGGGTCAAGCAGGGCTGAACTTTATCTAAAGCAGATTTGAGAATCCCCACATTTGGGTGGTATGGGGGGGTGGCAAAAGGTGCCCCCCGCCCCCAAAAAATGACCAAACCATGCCTAGTAAGTGACAAAACCAGGACAAATGATCTCCCTCAGCCTCACCCCTTCCTCTTTCCGCTTTTCTTCAATAATATACAGGCAAAGACAGATGAAAACAACATTGGGGCAACTCTGCAGAGAGGAAAACCATTTAGCCTGAGAAGAGTATAAAAAACAGAAATAGGAAATTTACTCTCATTGTTTGGTTGCTTGGTGATAAGGGCAGTAGTAAGAAATATCGGTGTTGTAAAACACACATATGTAAGTGCACATGCACGGGTATATGTATGAATTTTGGTGGAGACAACTTGTTAAGAGAAGAAAGGAGTTTTGAAATTGGATAAACGTGATTTGATTATAACCCTGGCCCCTATACCTACCTCACAGTAGTGTTCTAAAGATCAAGTGGCGTTGCATATAGGAAAAAACCAAGAGCAATGTCTGGCGAGCAGCCTGCTGACTCAGTGAATGAGTTCTCCCTCACTCTTGATCCTCCCCCACCCCCCCCTTTCCTTCTCACTCCACTGGCCTCCTCAACGAGCTTTCCAAGGTGTAAGCAAGGGGGGAATCATCTCAATTGCCCCAATTTTCAGATCCCGAGGGATATTTTACTGCTGAGTCTCAGTATTGGAGCAGTGCAGACCATATTATAGCCCACTCATTCTATACCCAAATACCACCTGGGGTAATTTGTCCTTGAAGGGGGTTATTTGGCTCCATTATTCTACTCTCTCCCCTAGATTCTTTCCTTTCAATAGTTAAGGGGAAGAGAACCTTTATCCAAAATCTAACTATTTACATGTTTTTATTTGAGACTATGTGCCTAGAGAGTCTCTGTTTTGGGGGGCATATTAAAAAGCATGCCATGGCCGAATAGCCTAAGAAGGGAGCAGTAGGAAAGAATATGTTCTAATGAACTGTGGTCCTGACCCCTAACTTCCCAATTGGGAATGCTGTTTTCTTGGTATTTTGACCTTGTCAAAATGACTGATTTTTTTTTTTTTCCCCCTCCAGAGGCATCATTCTCTAGCTAAGCTATGTTTCTGGAGCAGCATTTTGGGAGGACACTTCAGTGCATCTGGAAGCATTCACTGGTGGAGGTGCCTGTCCTGACCCTCCACAAGTGACTGTTGCTAGGACTCCTTCTCTTTCTTTCTCTTTTCCAGAAGTTGAACCAGATCACAGTGGGCAAGCCTGTGAGCCATGGCTGGGGCCCCAACTTTAGTCGGTGAGAGGGTGAACATGTAAAAAGTGTTCCCACCTTAGACTTCTTTTTTCCATGGGTCTTGTTGTCTGTTCTACCGATATTCCATTTCCACATTTCACTGGCTTCCTGTACGCTTTCCTGTTTTATTCTCGCCTTTACAACCATTGAGAATCACTAATATTGGAGCATATTCTGGGAATGTGGGTAATCCCTTATGGTCCCTCATCAACACTTTTGCTCATCTCTTTGCTTTTCTCCCTTCTTCCCTATTTTCATCATGAGGCCACTGCTACTTATGACAAGGATATAGAAACCTGTTGCATCTTTCTCCCTCTTTGGGCACCCCCATTTCTGTGTGGCACCTTTCCCTGAACTATAAATAGAGCCATCTCTTCTTCCTGGAAGTGCCTCTGCTCACTGCAGATATCAGCTTCCATGCACCAGGCACTCTTGGGCAGTGGACAAAACAACCTGTACAACCAAGTGTGAGCACTCTTAATCCCTGAATTTTGATGGGTATGGGTGTTGCTAGACACTTAGTCATTTAGGGACATTTCCCTAAAATGAAAAAGACCTCAAAGTGTGATGCCAGAAGACTGGCAGCCTCTGAAGTCTTCCAAAGCCTTGTCTCTTATTCGTCTCGGGCTTTTGTCCAGAAAGAAGCCTGAGATTATGTTTCCTTATTTTGTCTTTGACCTACATTTTTCATCTGCTAAGGCTTCATTGCCACACCAGCAGCAGGAAGGCATTAGTTACTGCAATGGGTACAATGGATATTAATGTCTAAATAAGCAAACCCCTCAAACAGTGGTAAGTCCTCTTTTCTTTGCTTAACTTCGTTCCAGTGGACCAGCTTTTATACTAAACCAGTAACTCGCTTCAGGACTGCCTGGAAGCTTTAAGTTGGCATTGGCAACACTGCCTATAAAGTGAAAGTTTGGAAAAATTGCCAGGTGTAAATAGTACCACCAGATTAATAGATTCCAAACTACATCATTCTGAGTTGGCAATGTAATTTGCATTCTTCACAAGGAAAAGGTTCGGAGAGCAGTAAGTTTCCTGTTTAAGAGAAAGTTTTGTGTCTAATTGCTAAGTTTCAGCAGTACTCTACTGACCCCATTTTAGAGAACAAGAAACCTCCCAATTTAGGAGTCTTTGGAAAAACACTATCCTCTGAGGTGGCTCTCAACCTTCGCTGTACATTAGAATCGACTGGGGAGCTTTAAAAAATTACCAGGGCCCGGGCCTCTCCTCAATCCAATTAAATTCCAATCTCTAGGGGTGTGGTGTGGGCATCAGTATTTTTTAAAAGCTCCCTTGGGTGATTCTAAGGTTTAGCCAGGGTTGAGACCACTAATTTATAGGTTGAGAGAACAGCGCATTGTGGTGAATGATGCTCATTTCTTTAATAAGTGCGTAAAGACCTCCTACTATAGGAGATGGTTTACTGGAGACAAAAAAATGAAGGTGGAGGGCATTGCTCTGGGAATTTAGGATTTAGTGGGCAAATGCTAATGTGCAGGTGTCTGAATAGAACCTCTGAAGCATACTCAAGTTTTCTTCTGCAAAGAGCAGAGGTTAGAGCCCCATGTTCCAATTTAGGTTTTATCACTAACTAGGGAAGTGACCTTGGACAAGTCTTTGTTTTTTGGGGCCTCAGTATGATCATCTGTAAAAGGAAGTGGCTGAAAACTCTATAATTTGTATCGGTGTACTCCAGCCTTAGAGCGTATTGCTAAATTCTCACAACCCAATAAGCTTCACCAGGCAATTACCAGATTCTTTTGGAGGCTGGCTCACTTCACTCATGCGTACTACCGACGACCGCCCTTCCGATGTTCCACCAAATCCCTTTCAAAAACCCCAAGTATCAGAGCATTAATTTTTAAAGAATACTGGGCTCCCTTAATTCTCTCCCTCGGTCTCTCACAAATTAGCAAATGAAGGGAATGGAGTAGTAGTAACGTCTATGAGCAGTGGGTAATGACTAACAGAAGTTTATCCAGTTGGATAAATGTCTTGTGGATTGCTGCTGGGGTCAGTGTTAGTTCTGGTCTTAATTAACATCTTCATTAATAGTGTGGGAGAGGGAATAAACAATAGCTAATGATATTTGCAGATGGTAGTAAATTCAGAGGTGTTGCTACTACCAGTGAGAGCAGCAAGAGCCATGGGGATATAAGAGATGTGAACAAGAAGTGATTATAATGATGTTTGTTCTGGAAAAGGCAGAATGAAACGTTTAAGGGGAAATGACAGGGGAGACTGGGAAATGCTAAAAGCAGCAACCATTGCTGTCATTTGTAACTTGGGTTTGCATTTGGCAACCAAGGCAGCTAATGGCCTTGTGCAACTTCTGTCGCACACACTGGGATGTTGTCCTGAACAATAATAATAATCATAACAACAACAATAACAGTAATAATATCCAACATTTATTGAGGGCTGACAGTATGCCAGACAGAGTTATAAGTGATCTACATAGCAATTTTTATCCATAAAATCATGATGCAGTCCTTAGGCTCTCTAAAGATTCTGACATCAGCCTTGCTATGGTTCTTGAATTTCTAGGTGTAAACAGACCTGTGAGTTCAAGGGAAAATGAGGAGTATAAAGGAGAATGGGCAAGTAAAGTGTGGTGTGTGCTCTTACCCAAGGTTCATAAGCAGAATCTTTCTTTCAGCCTTTAATTTTTCCTGTCCCCAGCCTGCCCATCATCTTTTTCTCTCATTAGGCAATTGCTGGATTAACATGGTTGGTGAGGGTAGACAGAAAAATCTTGCAAAGGCTAAAAAAGAAAGAAAAGGAAGGAAGCAAGGGGGAAAGACAGAGGGCGAGAGAAAGAAAACTAAATTTATACTATGCATATCATAAGTCAGGCAGTAGCACAAAGTGTTGAACGAGTTACATTTCATAGGTTTTCTTGTTTAACCTTTACATATTTAATTTTCAAAATGATTCTCGCTCTTAGGCATTAGCCCTCCCTTTTATTAATGAAAGAAAAGAAAACTCAGAGAGGTTGAGACTCTGGCTATGAACACACAGCTGATAGGTCGAGTGAGGTTCTTAGTCCAGTTGGTGTATTCCTAAACTCAAGTCCTAGAATCATGTAAATGAATACATTTTTCATTCTCAATTTAGCCCTTCCTTGTTAATGACAACATAGAGAGCCAAGAGCTGGAAATATTAAGAAGAGAATAAATACTAAGGAGCAGAGGCATATAAAAGTAGCCAGTACACACATCCACTGCCCAATTCAATGTGATTGAATTATTTATAATTATATTTTGAAATTAGGAAAAAAATAGGCTTTGCAAACAAGAAAGTCTTCAAGACAATGGAACCCATAATAATGTGGATTCGACCTTGAGGGAATCTGGCAGAGAGTATTAGTGTCTGAGACAAAAGTAAACTGAAAAGAAAAACATTTGAATGCTATAAGAGCCAAGACTCTTCTTGGCAAATGTGAAGCTCAGGGCCAGATGGATGCCAAAGGTCTTCAACATTGTATCAGAGGAGCTTCAGGAAGTTGGAAACATGTGGCCTGGGCATGCAGCTCCCCAGCCCCCAGCCTCACTGTGAAATGGGGCTCCAAATGCCAACTCAGGGTTAGAATTAGGAACTGAAATTTGAAAATGATGAGATACACATTTCAGAGTAGTTACATAAAAGGTATAGTTCAAAGAATAAATATATAGCAAACACTAAGGTAAACAAGACCCAGGTCAAGAATCACACATTGCCAGGACCTCATCAGTCTCCTTCTCATCACCTCCTTTTCCGGAGAGGTAACCATCATCCTGATTTTTCTTAAGATCATTTCTTTGCTTTAATTTTTTTAGTTTAGTTTCAGCAATTCTGTAGGCCTCTTTTTGAACTATATATAAGTAAAATCATACTGCACGTATTCTTTTATGACTTGCTTCTTTCTTTAAACCATATGTTGTGTATAAATAAACGACAACATATTTATCCATTCTACCTTTGCGAGGGCTTTCAGTTGTGTCTAGTTTGGAGCATTTACGAACAATTCTGATATGAACTTCCTGTACATGTCACCTGTTCCCCATGTGCAGGAGTTTCCCTAAGGAGAGGGCAGAAATCTACCACCCGCAGGCCAAAGAGAACCCACTGCTTGTTTTTGTATGACTTTGTGAGCAAAAAAATGGTTTTTACGTTTTAAATGAAAGGAAAAGAACTATCTTGTGACATATAAAAACAATATTAAATTCAAATTTCAATGTCCATAAATAAAGTTTTATTGAAGCACAGCTGGGCTCACTGTTTACATCCTGTCTATGGCTGCTTTAGTGTAATGTGGGTGGAGTTGAGTAGGTGCATCAGAGACCACACAGCCCGCAAAGCCTAAAATCTGGATTGGCTACTGAACATCCAGTTTAAAGTGATAATTCAGGGCCCCTTGTTAAAAAAAAAAGAAAGAAAGAAAGAAAGAATTTCAGCATGGGGACAGCAGAGCATTAAACCAAGTGTGGAACCTTTCTGAGGACATGGCGCTGTGCTAATGCACAGGTCTATAACCATGAAGTTACCCTGCCTAAAACATCTGATCTTTTACAGAAGGGTTTGCTGACCCTGCTCCAGAGCACATTCTTAGAATGGAAACGACCAGGATCTTAGACAAAATAAGATGCTCTATGCAAAACAGCCAGCACAATACCTGGTAACTTGTAAGAATTACTATAAATAAGAGGCTCTCATCCCTTTCACCTACCACCTTCCATGCCCAAGAGGGGCATGTATAGAGTCTCTTTCCAAAAATGTCAGGCTCTTAGCTGGCTGTCAGTTACCATAATAGCTGATGACCCTTTGGCTTAATACCACCACAACCCCACTCCCTTTGGGATCCATGCAATTTAATAAAAGAATTGTGAATTAAAATGATTTTTAAGCCCAAAGAAATAAGAAATTAAAATCTACAGGTGTTATTTCCAGCCCCAAGTTGGAAGCATGTCTATCTGATCAGATTCAAGTTTTCCTAGAGAAAAAGTTAAAAAAATAAACAAAACAAAACATCAGAAGAGTTCATCAAAAGAACATTACAACAGAAGAGTTAATCAGACGACGATATTAAAAAGAACAAATTTAGAGAACTAACACTACTTGATTTCAACATTTGTTCTAGTGCTATAGTAACTAAAACAGTATGTTATTGGAATCAAGTCAGACAAATTGATCAGTGAAATAGAATACAGAGTCCAGAAATAGACCCACACATATATGGATAACTGACTTTCAACTAAAGTAGAAAGGCAATTCAGTGGAGAAAAGATAATCTTTTCAACAAATGGTACTGCCACAATTGGATATCCATATGAAAAAAAAAAAAAGAATTCCAATCTACACCTTGCACTATATACAAAATTTATTTCAAAATAGGTTATAGACCTCAATGTAAAGCATAAAACTATAAAAAATCCAAAATAAATAGGGAGAAAATTTTTGTGATGTTTGATTAGGCAAAATGTCTTAGATATGCAACCGTAAGCATGATCCATAACTTTGACTTCACTAAAATTTAAAAATTCTACTTTACAAAGGATACTATTAAGAGACTAAAAAGAAAAGCCACAGTCTGGAAGAAAATACTGCAAGTCAAATACCGAATAAAGGACTTGTATCTATAATGTAAATAAAAAACTCGAATAATTCCACAATAAGAAAACAAGCAGCTCAATTTTTAAAATAGGGAAAATGATTTGAATAGACCCTTTACTAAAGAAGATATGCACTAAAAAGATGCTGGACACCATGAGTCAGTAGATAAACAAATATTAAAATGATAATGGAATGTACTACATGCATATTAGAATGGTTAAAAATAAAAGACTCAATCACACTAAGTTGGTGAGGATGTGGAGGAACTGGAACTCTCATATGTTGCTGATGGAACTGTAAAATCGTACAGTCACTTTGGATAACAATTTGACAGTTCCTTTAAAAAGTTAAATCTTTAAAGAGATACCTACCATATGCCCAGAAATTAAATTCCTAGGCATTTAATTGAGAGAATTGAAAACTTATGTCCATAAATGTTCATAGTAACTTTATTCATAATAGCCCCAAACTGAGAGTAGCATAATTGTCCATCAAGAGGTAATAGATAAATTGTGATATACCATATGATAAACACTACTCAGTAATAAATGGACTATTGATATACATGAAAACATGAATAAATGTCAAAATATGTTGAAGCAGAACAAAAAAAGAGTACATGCTGTGTGATTGCATATATATAAACTTCTAGAATATGCAAACCAAGTTATAATGACAGGAAGCAGATCATTAGTTGCATGGGGGAGGGGGAAGTGGAAGTGCAGGAAGTAGGACGGAGGAATTACCAAGAAGCACAGAAAACCTTTTGGAGGTGATTGAAATATTTCCTATCTTGATTGTGGTGATAGCTTCACAAGTGTAAAATATGTTAAAACTTATCCAATTGCACACTTTAAATATGTTCATTTTATCATATGGCAATTATTCCTTATTAAACATTGTTTTTCAAACTCATAAAACCATTACAAACTTAAATGAATAAAATTGCAGGGCACGAAGTGGGAAAAGAAATCTACAACAGAGAGAACTGACAAAGGTGCCATATCCAGAATGTATTAGGAACTACCAGTCAATAAGAAAAAAACAGGATAGCCCAACTAAAAATGGGCAAAATATATGAACAAATATTTCACAAAAGAGGACATCCAAAGTGCTGTTGAAGACGTGAAACAACTAGAACTCTCATACACTGCTGGTGGGCATGTAAATTAGTACAATTGCTTTGGAAATCTATTTGGCATTATCTACTAAAATTTATTATAGGCTACTTTATAATCCAGAGATTCTACTCCTGGCTTTATGGCCAAGAGAACGCATACATATGTATACGAAAAAACATGTAAAAGAATGCTCATATCTCTGTTATTTGTATTGACTCCAAACTGGAAACAACCCAGTGGTTGTCAAGTGTAGAACAGATAAATTGTGTCATGTACATACAATAGATTTCCATACTGCAAATGCAGGAAAAAAACCCAAAAAACACCCAAAACTTTGTTATCTGCAACAGCAGAGTCTCACACGAAATGTTGAACAAAGTCGTTCAGACGTAAAACAGTGGATATCATATGCTTCCCTTTATACAAATTTAAAAAACAGACAATATAATTCTTTTTTGTTAGAAATCAGGATAGTGATTATCTCTGGGAAGGATTATGGGGATAGTAATTGGCAGACAGCAGGACATGGTCTCTAAATTGCCAGTAGTTTTCCATTTCTTAATATGGATAGTGGTGACATAGATAATTCATTTAGTGATACACTTATGGTGCGTACTTTTCTACATGCATGATAGAGAAAATTTGTTCTTTTCATTGCTATATGATATTCCATTGTTTAAGTGGACAACCATTCATTTTTTTTTTTTAAGTATTGGAAGAGAGATAGGAGCACTCGCTTAGGTCTTACCCTCTAGTGATGCAAAGAACTAGGCCAAGGATGCTGAAGTGCCTCTTCTCTCCTTAGTGACTAAGTCTTCAGCAGCCTTTATTGTTGCTCTATAGTGGCGCTAAGGTTGCCTACACTTAATGGCTCTCTGTTACGGAGTTATAGGGCCTAGAATGAGCCCTACAGGAAGAAGGAGAAATTTCAAGGTTTGGGCAAAGCCAGTCTATTTCAGGTGGGACATGCAGCATGAAGAAAATGTTTGCATAAAATTAGTGGTTAAGAGCCAAGGGTCTGGAACCACACTGCCTAGGTTCAAATCCTGCTTCTGACACTTTGGAGTTACAGACCTCGGGTAAGTCATTTATGCTCTCTATACCCTAGTTTTCTCATCTGTAAAATGGAAACAATATTATAGGATGGTTAAGAAGATAAATGAGTTAAGATGCTTAATAAGTGTTATAATGTGAAAATGCACATAAGTCAGGCTCGAAAGGGAAAACCTCTCTCACAGCATTCAGGCTTGCAGGTTGCTGCAGAGGAGAGGGCAGGGTGGTTGCAGATCAGTTGTCAAAGCTCTATAACTCCCCTCAGAGGCTGCTCTCATCTTCTATCCTCAATCAATTCCCCTGATTTACTACTGTATGTTGCGAAAAGCTTTGTACTTTCCTCTCTTCTTTCGATAAATATCTTCCTGCAAGGTGTCTAGAATCCTCAAACCACCCTTCTGACCTCACAGAGAAGACCAGTGTGGTGGTGAATTTAGAACACTACCACACAAACTCTATTTCTGTTAGCTACCCCTGAATTCTCCACTCCTCCTCCCCATTCCAGGTCTCTTTCCTATATGCTAGAATATTGTTTGTTTTGCTCACACTGTATCTCCTGGACATAGCCTGTGCTCATTTGTTGCCTTAAGAGTTACAATATTTTATTGTAGATGAATGACACTCTGCATCAGTGGGTTCTGAGGTGTTCTCAATTCTTATCATTTGGGTAGCATCATTCAATCTCTGTCACTAAGCCAGCCCTTTGGACATTGTTATTGAAGACAAGAGCAGTGTCCCATGTCCTGCCTTGAGCCAGGAACTTCCATAGGGCAAGCGCTCCTTAAATGTTTAGGAAGGGGCACTTTCTCAAGATGCTCTTTCCTACCTTTCTAGAGCAAAGAAGTAAACTTGAGATCTAAGCCACCTCCGCAAAATTTCAAACTGTGCCACAGCCTCCTTTAAATCCATCTTCCTTAGTATCAGTGAGCTAGGGACAACTGTTTTTAAAATAGAATTGCAAATAAATACTGTATGCCAGAGGGGCCTCAAGGTCTGGTCATTGTCACAGAGCACATTATCTCTTGTTTATCTTCTCTCACCATACTTGAAGGACAAGGACAGAGACAAATAGTAATCTGACAGTCACATTCAGGAAATATTTATTGAGAAAGGACTACATTTCAGACATATCCTACATATTTTGACATATTTTTAATCCTTTAAACAACACTAAATTAACAGGCATTATTTTCTTATGCTGTTTTTGAAGGTAAGGAAAATTTGGCTCAGAAATATTACATGGCTTGTCGAGAATCACTTAACGTTTTGGTGGCTAACTCAAGATTTGAACCCTAAACTCTAGTGCCTCTAGGTCCAAGTCTAATGTCTCTACTTCATTACCTTCAGTCTAAGCTGGAGAGTGAAAATAATCTTGTTACATTCTGTCATGCCTTGTTTTTGACCCAAACTGGTTTACCCAGCTTGATAAGTTCTTTAATCACCACAGGGTATTGAATGAATCATGGCTATTTCCAAAACTCAAATCTACATTCAAAGGAGGAAGATTATCCCCATTGATAATATTTAAAAGAATGTGCCTGGGGTTCTAAAGGGAGTTTCAAAAGAAGAGTGATAAAAATGCTTTAAGGAATACTTGTAAAGCCTCCCAAGGCAACTCCTGGGAAGGGGCTACGCTAGAGCTAGATGGTTACAGTCTTGCCCTGTGTCCTTGCTGCAAGTACTGGTTTGCTTATGGCCACGGGCTTCAAAATTAGAAAGGCCTGGATTAGAAGCTCCATAAACTTCCCTTGGTCATGAGGGAAGTTTGAGCCTCAGGCTCTTCATCTTTAAAAGAGCTGAGATAATGTATGTGACATACTGAGCCCAGAGCAGAGCCATATTTAGACCTCGTACATAGTAATTATTTTCACTGTTTTAACCTAAGGTTGGGGAAAACCACTGCCCCCGGGGAGGTCTTGCTCAATTAAGGTGCTTCTAGTGGTCACAGCAAAGAAAATCCAGCTTGTAGAGAGTCATTTAAGGCTCTGTAAGAAGCCTGCTTATCTGCACCTCAAGGAAACGGGGCACAGAGGGTCTGGCCTCCTAAAGGCAGAGTAGAGGGCCCACACTGCTCAACTAAGATGGTGCTTTGGTCAGAGTAAGGCCATTAAGACCTTCTATGAATGAGCCTAGAGCCTGATTGAATATGGACCACTTCTGTGCATGCCAAGAAAGTAACTGTAGACTTGACATGTACATAATACATGAGCTTCTCAATTATTTAGTGTTGACTCTGTGACGTTGTACATGTGTTCTCAGGTCCTCCTCTACTTGGAAGCAGCACCTAGAGAGTGGGTGTTCTGTCTGAAGAACAAAGCACTACAAGCAAGTACAAACTGCACAGGACACTTAATGGCAACATAGCAGTTACTGTCATCAAATCCTACTTTCCGAGCAAATTCTAAGAATTGCCCAAAGGAATACAGAGATCAGGCATTCTTAGATGGTATACATTTTTATTATTTCTCGTAAAGCCCATTTATTAAACAATAGCTAACAATGACTCGTTTTTTTTTTTAAGTCTTGTATGACTTTCCAAAAACTTAAATTTATAAAAAACAAAACAAAAACAAAACCGAAACCTTCATTCTTGGTTGCACCACGTGTCCTGTTTTCACATTCAGGAAATATAATCTCTGTACAGATATAGGAGTTCGATATTTTCTAGGATGGTGGTTGTCTGCTAGGGTGTTGGCATATCATTATAGCTCTATGAGATAAAGCTGATGGGAATATTGTAAAGCATTAACTTTTTAATTAGGTAGTTCCTTTAACAACTAGATCAGATTTGACTTTATCTCCACAAAGTGATCCTTTTCTCTCAAAATTCTCTAAAGGGAATTTCAAAAGAAGAGTGATGAAAATGCATTTTGATATTTTGTTTTTAATGAGAGAAAGAGCAAGCGCCACTGTGAGTAGGGCCAGGATTTACGGGGGTTCAGGTGTCTGGCTTGTGGACATCAACTGTTAATTATGGCCTGGAGCATAAAAGGTAGTGAGTTGTTAACCTGGGACGTTTCAGTCTGTAAAGGAGCTGGTATCATGGTAGTTCTGGTGAGGTTGTCATACTGGAACACAGAACCCAGCTTCCCACGTGCTCTGTAATAAATGTTAACATAAAGCGTACCTGTCTAAAGTCAAGAGGCCTAGTTTATGAAGCTGGCATTGCTACTAACTAGCTCAGTAGCCTTAAGCAAGTCACTTTATCTCTCTGAACTTTTTTATTTTTCATCTGTTAGAAGAGTATTTGGAATAGATCCAGGGTTGTAAACTTGTGGGTATAGGAGGCAAGTTGGTAACCTAAAAGAGGAAAGTGTGCCAGTGTAACACCACAGGGAGTGATGGGGGGCGTGGAGAACAAGGGGGCAGCAGCCATTCCGCTCCAACCTATTGTGTACTCTTGTCCAAAAAGTGTCTCACCTTCCTTTTCAAGAGAAGCAGGATATCTCTTATTTTTAGTAAAATATTTTAATATTTAAATGTTGAATTTAAATTTTAATGAATCTGACACTAAAAATATCAGAGGACAAACAGATATTGCCAGTTTTATTGCTCTTCTAGTTTTAACATTTTACAGGTTTGTGCCTTTTCACTCCTATCAATGGCGTAAACAGAAGGTTAAATGAGAAAGTTGCAAAAAGAAATTTTATCTACCTTAAGAGTACAACTATGCAAATAATATAAATGCAGAGAAGCAAATAGTGGATTGGAATATATGCAAATGAAATATTTTTAGGTGATGGGACTGTAGCTGGATGTTGTTTGTATTTTGATAATCGTTCATTTGAAGTGTCTCTACTATTGTTTGTATAACCCCCCTCCCCTAATTTCTTTTTTAAGATAATGGTAAAAGAAATATTGAGGGGAGCTCAGGATGGTGCCAGATATGAAGAGAAAAAAGGAGAGATAGTGAATTGATAGTAGATATGTTTTTGAAACTTATATTCCTACCCTGACCTCTGTATTGCTTATAAACCATCCTTAGAGAACAAGTTGTTAAAAGAAGGCATATTCGTTGCAGGTGGGGTCAAGTCCATTTGCCTGAAATTTCCCACCTAACACTGCTCCTTCCTTTTTTTCCCCCCATTGTTTATGAAAATACTTTGCAAATCATGAAGAATAGTGGTTATCAAAAGTTTCTCAACTTTGTTAGTTTGGCTTCTGAATATATTATAGAATTTTGTTTTGTTTTGTTTTTGTGTAAAGCGGGGTGGGAAGGGCACCTTATCTATCATCCCTAGTTACATTTTTCTTTGGTTTCTATCAACACTGTTTTTATTCTACAAACTTATCAGCTACCCATAACATGTGCAGAAAAACAGAGGTTGTTATTTAGTGTGTTTATTTGAAGGCTCTCAAGATACTCCATGTCAAGTTTACTCTTACCTAAAAAAATTTAGAATACAAACACAACAGAATCAAAGGCCTTTGTATCACGAACACAGACATCCTAAAAAAATGTATCCATCCTTGCATGGTAGCACCTACAGGGTCTATGCTAAACATGTAATGAATGTACAAGGATTGCTTTCTTCCTCTACTCCCTAGATGTCTGGAGGCTTTCTTAGTTATAGAATAAAGACACAAAATGTAGTTATTCATCTTCTTTAGTACTGGGCAACTTGGAAGGATATCACAATTTTCTAGATATGCCAAGAAGAATCTTTGACACTAAGGACAATTAACCACAGGACGTGGATCCTGGGGAATTGACATTCACTTTCTTGTTGAAAATGGCCCACTGAGCAAAAGGCAGGGTGGTGCTTTGCCAGGACTATATTGAAGGATCAGTAGACTGTCTAGCGCTTTCTTGCATCCTGTTGCTTCACTGATTTCTGGATTACCAGATGCTTTTTTTTTTTTTTTCCGGAAAATGGTTTAAAAAATACCTTTATGATTCTGTTGTTTCAGAAACCTTACATATGGCACTAAATATCCTGAAAACTTTTTTTGAGAAAACACTTGCTCAATTTAATGATCACTATAGTGAATTTCATTCAACTGTATTGTTTTCTTTTTATGGGCATTTTGATGGTTGAAATTGTAAAGTTATATAAAAGTGTGAGTAAACAAGATATGAAGATTTAATTGCTCATAGTTTTTTTTAAAGTAAGTCTTAAAAACAAGTAGTCTAAGAAAGGTTAGTACTTCATATTTTCAAATTGAGAATTCATAACAATCAAGATAAAAATTATTTTTTCAAAGCTGAGACACATCCTTGATTTATCACCATTCATTCAGAGACTAGATTTTCACACACTGAGTCATAACTAGAGGTTTTTTTTTGGTAAACCACCTTAACCTGCTCTTAAAAACCTCTCGTTCATGTACAGAATGAGTCTGAGTCTGTCTCTATTTAGCCTGTGAAATTTAACAAGACCATAGCCTGGGGTTGGTGAGGCTGTGAGCCATACCACCATCTCAGGTTTTTGATGACACCACAAACCACTTGAGATTTATTATGTTAGCAGATGTCATCAGATATATGTGTGCACAGGTGCAACGTGCAGTTAGTGAAAGAAGGAACACCGTGTGTATATATTTATTTTTGTACCCATAGTCTCAATGGTTAGAAAATGACCCGGTGTGCCTGTCCTGGGCCGTGTGGAGTTTCGATTCCATTGTAAGGGCCTATCTGGTAATCTCTTGAAGTCTTTTACACAGATATACTGCTGTATGATGAGCAACTTGTGGGAAAGACATTGTATTTATTTTTTCCAATCAATGTCTAAAGAAGAGGCATAACGGATTACAGCTAAAGACTGCCATAATCAAGGAAAAACAAAAATACTTACTGGAGGTTATTATTTATACGTGGATATTCCTATTACACAACAATATACTAAATGTGCCTTCTCTTCTCCTCAATAAAAGTTGTATGGAGACAGCTCTCACCTATCGAACTCCAACAAAATGCCAAATAGTTGGCACTTGATAAATGTCCTAACTTAAGCTTCTTTAAATATTTTTAAATTATTAAGAAATAACTGAAACTATTTCCCAGAGGCAATATGAAACAGGAATGTCTACACAAGTTTATCCATTATGTGTTTTTTAAATTCTAAAAAATAATTTTCCAATTCTTTTAAAAGATGTATTTTATTTAGCACTGAGTCTTAAATATTCTACTACCTTTATTATATACATTAAACTTGCACAAATGCTGGCATAATAATGAACTAAATATAATAATCTAATAAATTAGTGTAAACCCTTTAATATTAAAAAATAATATAAATAAAAACACAGTCTATATTTTTGAGAAATAGAGAAGATAAAATAAACACCTTTGGGGTAATGACTGAAAATTACTGATTTAGATAGGGTAGAGGAAGTACTTCAATTATGACATAAAGCATTGTAATAATGCATGCCTTTTAGAAATAATTATATAGTGATTATTCTCAAAGATAAACACACACAGATGTTGCTAGTACATTTTAAAAAAATTCTTAATTTGAAGAAAACATACAGAAACTGCATTACCAGTTAACTGGCTTTAGGAAGAACCAGAAAATCTAAAGTGTCAGTATACTCGTGAATCTCCTAGTAAGTTCTAAAGAATGAATTGTGCCTGCAACTGAATGCAGGAAAAAAATGAGCTTTTCTACTGGAATCACTTCAGTTAGATGTGTCAGAGGGCCAAAATGCCTAAGTAATGTTGGACAGTCCTTATTTTTAAAAAATGAATAATTAGTTATAGTTTCTAAGATTACTATAGAGAGATACTGGGCCTTAATTCTATTCTATGAAAGGCTTTTAACCAAGATAATTTTAATTTTAAAAAAGCATCTATTTTAAAGCACGCCCTAATTTCTACATATTTATTTACATGACAAACTATGAAAACTGGAAAATCGACCAAGGTTGCAGATTAGAAGACCATGATCATTAACCAGTTAAAAGATTTAGGAGCAATAAGCCGTTGGCGTGACCACTAATTAGTGAGACCGACTTCTATAAGACATGATTGAAAATTAGTCTCCTTATTTTATAAACCTTGTATATAATTTAATTATATGTACATATTTGACAGACATAAGAGTGATCGTATAGAAAAAATATTCTTGTAAGCTTCGCATGTCAAAATAAACCAGTGACGTGCAAATAAAAAAAAAAATCTATGAAAGGCTGAACATGACATACAATGATACATTCTATTATCAAATAATATGCTTAGGAAGAAATCCTCTGACGGGTGACACTAAATCTAGATTCATTCAAGTCATTACTAGTAGCACAGGAAATCCTTTCCTTTTCCCTTTCCTATTCCTTTTCCCATTTTGTGTTTAGGATATTTCCTAAAACAACAACAACAAAACAATAAAACCAGATATTTTCTGTAACGTCATTTCTTTGCATGACACAGATGTTATGAAGGATTGGTAACAATGTTGTGGACTTTAAATTAATTACAAATGAGACTTTCTGAGGCACACGTACAAAAGTTTTAGAATTTGATAACACTGCCCATTTAAAGTCTCTCCTCCACCCTAATTTTTAAAAATTTAGGTGCATTGAATTTTCATATTTTATATTTGTTTCCTTAGTGCTAAATGTGATTTACTTAAGCATGAAACTATTAGGAAATCCTATAATGGAAACAGACCTGTTTGTTATCCACTTGCCTGAGTAGACTGAATTATTGCTACACTAGCTGATTGGTTAAAATTATCTAACTTGGAACAAGATAGACATTAAAATTTGATTTTCCTTGGGAGGTTATAGCTGAGTGTGGAGATACATACACACATACGTGTAGGTATATCCCCATCCTTCATCTCCCTTCCCAAAGCTATTTAAATATATTCTATTAGTTTTTTTCAGAAAGGAAATTGGAAACTTAAAACTTTGGTTTAATAAGCCATTTTTAAGTTTGGCAATTTCTAAAGTCCAATTGGATCAATCCAACTTTTAGTTTTCCACTTGTAATCATTGAAAATAGGTATGTATATTATTCACATGCAGCCAAACATCTACATAATTGTGTGTATATGAAAAAAAAAAACTTTTTTTTTGGTATGAGGGCAAAAATGTCGTTTTATAATGTACATTGTAGGAATCAAGAACCCGAACAATGTTGTTTAAGTTCTCTTGGACTTTGAGGGTAAACATACTTGGGATTGAAATACTGACATGCTCACATTTAATAGAGAGATAAGAACAATTCATTGGGTGTTACTCCGGTCCCACTGGTAATCACATAATTGAACAAGGTTTTTAGAGGATATTTGAAGCTATTGTTGTCTGTTATGCAATTACATAATTAGTCAGGATCTCTGTAATAAAATCTTTTCTAAACATGTGGGTTAGTACTAATTCAGGGCTAATGCTATATTTTTACTTTTAATATTTCAATTTAAAATCAGAATTATATAACAACTTAGTTTAACCGATAAGCGTTATTTTACCAGACTACAGATGCTTAAAATTAAAACAGATTATTTTAAAACTAAGTAGAAAAAGTACATATATTTAACTTTTAAAAATATTAATCAAAACTGCTTTACTTAGGAACATTAACTCGATCCAATCTCACCTAGAGTGTTTATTTCTGGGGACCCAGAGGTTGCATATTTCTTTGGTGTTATTTTTTTCCACCTATCCCAAACCTACTGACATTCACATAGATGTATATAAATAGAAATCAAAAGTGCTCTCTTTTCTGGTAGTTTTGCTTTAACGCTAACGCTACGCAGCGCGGCAAACTTCAGAGCTCCTTTTACACGGTAACAAACGTGGCCTTGCGAAGCTACCGAGCAACGTGGCGGGAAGTAGGGAAGTCACCCCGAAGCCGTAATCACTGTTATTCTTTCGCGAAGCGCCGTGCGCGGCCGTTCGGCTCCCCTTTCTCCACGCCCGCCGGGAGGCCCCTGCCGCGCCAAGGCCCCGCAGAAGGGCGGTGCCTCCCGCCTTAGCGCCCAGCGTGCCCCGGCCCCACCCGGCCGGCACAAAGGCCGGGCCCGCTGCTCGCGAGGGCCGCCCGCGCCGCGCAGCCCGCCACACCCACTCGGGCCAGCTCCCGCCTCCGCCGCCGCGGGCGCCCTGATGAATATGCATCGCCGCGCGCCCGCCCCCGGCGCCTCCTTTTGGTTTTCTTCCCGCCGCCAGGCGGAAGCGAAGAGCCACGCTTCCCGCGCGCCCGGGCCGGCCGGGGCGGGGCAGGGCGATCGGCGAGCGGGAGAAAGAGGAAAAGCCGAGGAGGCGGTGGCCGCCGGAGCGCGGGCCGGGCGCGGACGGGGTGCCCGGGCGTGCGGTGGTTCCGGGGCAGCCCGGCCGCGGGCCAGGCCGATCCGAGGGCGGGGAAGGGGCGAGCGCGCGACCCCGCGGATGCCCGTGCGGAACGACCCGAGTGCAGGCGAGGAGAGACGACAGCCTCCACCCCAATAGCAGTCCTGCTAAAACAACAATAAAACCCACGATGCACACGCACGCACTCTCTCTCTCTCTCTCTTTCTCTCTCTCTCTCTCGACGGCGTTCAAGTACACCACGAGAAAGTCTTCTGCAAGTGAGAGGAAGGAAAGCTAGATATCCAGACCGATTGAGAAACTGCCTGCTTTAGGTTTAACTTTTGCCGCCTTTTCTTCCAGGGTCAAGAATGATGGCATTACAGAAACAATAATTTTAAAAAATAAAAGGCTACTCCCGGATTGCTCGTTGTTGTTGTTAAACGGAACACAAAAAGCGACACCAAAACAACCCTTGAGAAAATCCACAAATCTATACTTGAGACACGTGAAGTCCAGGGGTCTGTTAGAGATTCCAGATCTCTTATTTGATGCAATACAGTGCGATGGTATGTGGCTTTGAAATAGGTTTTATTTGCCTGTATTGTTCGTTCCTTACACCCCCTTGCACCCTGGGCACAGATATTTTCCTGTTTGTGCATTATAAAGTGACTACTTCACCCAAATGTCATTTCTGTTTTACAGGTTGAGCTATAGTGCTGGATTTCCAAACCTAATGCAAATATGTAAAAATTTTTTTAGCTTTGGCAATTTTATGTGTCACACTTTTATGGCGGGAATGTGGGGATAACATTGAGCCTAAACAGTGCGAAATGTAGCATTTTTCCTACTTGCTCCACCCCCAGTGTTGAAAAACTTACTGTACAAATGATACTTTAGTTGTATCTTGTGGCCCATTCTCTCTTTTCCAAGCATTCTTTTCTTCACTTTAAGGTAAATATTCTCAGCTTTGCTATTTAAAAGTGCATTTTTAAGTGAGGCAAGTACTGTGTAGCTCTGGATTGATGTGTTGGAGTTTTTAAAATCAATATTCATTGTAAAGCAGGATCAAATTGTTAGCCCTCCTCCACTCCTCCACCCCTTAGAAAGATTATGATGGATTTCTTCCCGCTCCTGGTAAAACTTCCCCCTACCCCAGTCCTGCTGATTTTTGCGCTCAGATTTTTCCCTGTGTGTGTGTGTGTGTGTGTGCGCGCGTGTGCGTGTGCGTGCGCGCGCGCGTGTGTCTGTCTCCCCTTTCCCTTGTCCTCTCTTCGCCAGTACGTCTGGGACACATTTTAAAGCACAACATCCCATCCATTAAGTTGTGTTTGAATTCAGAGTGTGTGAGGATTTGGCAGCTTTCAGGTTGAAGGGGGCGGGGAAGCCAGCTTCGACTTTGACACAAGATGCGAAGTGGCGTGATTGGAATTATTATTAGGGCTGTGAACATAGCCATCTTCTCCTAGGGTTAGAAGAACTGCCATTGAACTTGAGACAGGACAGACAAGATCTCCAGGTTCCCTCCTCCTCCCCCCTAAGTACAGTAGCTGGCAGGGAAAAGGCGCCAAAATACACAAGATTAACTCTAACTTTCTTTGAATGGATCTTGGAGCACCATCCTTTGTAATTTTAACTTTCCAACAGGCGGGAAAAAGTTAACTTTTGAACCCATACTTGAACAGACATTTAAATCAGCCCTAAAATGGAATAAATCCAGAAAGTCATACACGCATGCTTATGTGGTTAGAAAAGAATGCACGTGTAAATAAGCAGGGTGCATGTGTGTATTTGGGGAGTTCAAGACTTAATCAAAATCAGAATTAGTGTGACTTTGGAGTACATTACTGTATAGAGGAGAGCATTGTGAGGAGAAGAAACTGACCTTTAAGCAGCCTAAGTAAAAACTACAAAGAGTTGTGAAACACAAAACGTTGTGGTTTCCAGTTTTACATTTGAGGTTTGATGTTTTCATTTAATGGTATGAGAGATGGAGAAAGCTCCAGCGCTGAAAAGTCCCTATTAAATCATATGTGGGCAAAGGTCAAGCACTCCAACTCACTGATACAATATACTGCAGATTCCTGCCTAACTGATGGGGAGCACAGGAAAAAGTGCTTGGGTAATAAAAGTATTAGAAGGGTAATTATCGTCCGTGGTTGGGACTGCATTCTTGTGCACTGGAAAAAGGTTTTTACTGGCCCCGATGAATTTTAAAGCTGAGTATTGTTGAAAGCTGTTTTAATAGGAAATTGATTAGCTGAGTGTTTCATACAATAAATGGTGACAGCTTCATTGTTTAATGTCCAAAATAAATTCCTTTTATTCTTTAGCAGACATAGGCATCCATTTAATTTTAATATGGTCAGACTGAGCAGCAGCATAAATATGAGTGAATGTGATGTCATGAACATCTGTAACTTTGCTTTTGGAGTTTGTGACATCATACAATTTGATAATATTATTGCTTTGAAATTTATTAACTTACTGGATTAAAATATTTCAGATACATTTCAGAGATAAAGTTCACTGAACACATATTGTGTATAGGCCCAATCGTTTGTCCTTTCTTTGTAATTACACAAGTGTTTGCTAAAGTTTAATTAGAAAGTTAAAATGCACAATTCTGTTCTTATGCATCATTTTATCAAATAGAATGGCAGCTTGTAAGGGAAGAAATAGAGAAAAGACTGCAAAAATTTTGAGTTGATTTGCAATGAATTTTCTACGCCTAATACAGAATGTAATGATTACTTGGCCACCTTGGATAAAGCTTTCTAAACATCTCTTTAAAACCTATCTGTTTTTATGTCACAAAGGCATATGTAGATGGGTAGCAAAAGCCAATTTACACATAGAAATACAATGATAGTATAGTGTTACTTTAAAGCTCAGCTACTCTGAAAAAGGACAATAACTACTACTCTCAGTATCAGCAAAGACTGTGTGTGTGAGTGTATGTAACTTTTAAAGTATTCTGAGTGAAGCAAGGCAATTATTACTGTGATTTTCAAAGTTTAAAATAAATCATGCAAAAGTTACAGGGCAACTGCTGACTTTGTAATCTGGGGAGCAAATGTCTTCAGAATTGGGAATCTCTGTGGATGAACTGGCTTCATCTCTGTGGAGGGGTGGAAACCGTCTAACCCTAATGGAGGAATCTGGCCCAGTCGATGTTCAGATTCAGCTGTAGCTTGTAACTGTTCCTGAAACGTAGGCACATTTAGTGGGACATTATTATTATTATTTTTTTAACAGTTGAGTACAGGCATTTCACCAGCAACATTATTAACAGCGTCATTTTTCTCATTTAGTTTTGTCCTCAGGGGACACCAAACAGCTCCCAGAGGAGGGGAAAAAAAGTCCACGGTTATTTATTCGTTTCAGTGAAAGGCAAAGCCCTGGCAATGGGGGGTGGAAAGGCTAACTGGTTGTGAATTTTTTAGTAGGGAAAAATTGCTGCCCTAATTTGACAGTAGTAGTTTAAGGGTTGAGTGAGTTGGGCATGATTTTGCAATTCTCATCAAGTGCAGGCAATTTCAGTACTTGTTGTTTGTTTATATATGTGTTTTTGAGAAGATTTTTGGTATTCCTACTTGTGTATATAAAATTGTGTTTTCCAGGCTACACTTGTATGCTTTTCTGTGGTTCATTTGGAAGAAGGAAAGGCCCCTGGGTATGGTGTAGTGAATACTTGCAGTTTTGCAGGCCTATTTCTTGGGGTCAGGAGGTCATCTGTCTCTTTTGTATTTAGTTTTAAAATATTGATATTGGCGATGAAGCCAGGGTGTGTGGAATTGCAGAGCCTCCCCTCAAATCACATGCAAGAGCTAAGAAAAAAAAAGTCATCTGGTGCATTGAAAATGACAGCTTTGTTAAACTCCAACAAACCTTTCCCTGGACTGCCTAGGATTTGCAACCTGTCACTGAGCTTCTTTAGACGGGAGAAGGTTAAAAGAAAATCAATATTAGGAGATACTTGAGATGTCAAGCTTCTCTCTGGAGGTCAGTGAAAAGCTCCAATTGGGTAAAGCCGCTTAATTTTTCAAATTATATAATTGAGTTTTGAAAAATCCAGTCACCTGAAGCACTTGCATTCCTTCTTGAAATCAATAAACTATCTGTCAGAAAAGAAACATTTTTTTCCCTACAAGGTGACAGGGAATAGATGATCTAGGGAAGAAATCTTTAGGAATGTTCAAATAGTTTCCTGTTACTGCAGTAGACTTTCACTCTTTTTTTCTAGCTCCTTAAGCCAGCTTTTGGGGTGAATGAAATTGGCCTGATATACCAGTGCTTTAACCCTTTCGGTGTGGGAGAGAGAGAAGAGAGTTTAGGAAAGGTAAGTACCAAAGTCTAATAAGTGTTTGGCCCATTTTGATAGTATCAGAAGCCTTTCAAGGATACTTTAAAGCCACTTCGAATACCATGGCACAGACATACTGGAAAAAAGGGAAAGTTAATAAAATGTATGTATACTTTCTCACTTCCTCATCTCTACTCTTTTACTGGGGATTTAAGAGTGGTATTTCTCAAACCAAAGATAGTAGACAAGTGTTGTGCTGAGAGAAGCCAGATGTCACACACATCCAAATCCACCAGTCCTTCTTTACAAAAAAGCTCTTTTAGCGTTCAACCTGGGAAGGCCTGCAGTGACCTTGGCATTGGCTGGACAAGAAGCAGTGTTTTGGGGGATGTCAGCCAACCTGTCAATGGATCTATGGCCTGAGAGGACAGTCAAAGCCATATAAACTGAGCTCCCAACCCTGAAAGCCCTTCCAGGATGTCTCTATTGCTCATTCCTCCTTCCTATTGGTTTTCCCCACCTCCATTACTCCTTCCTCATTTTTCTTTTTCTTGGAAACAAATCAAACCCCCAAAATACCAAGCAGCCTCCATGCCCATCAAATGTTATCCAAACATAAGTGCCCTACAAACATGGAGCACCTGAAAAAGATTCGAATCCCTAAGTGAAAGGCCTGGGAGGTCCCAGACCTCTTCACTTCTCCGGGATCTTACCTGGGTCTGTCGCTGTTTCTTCACCCCTGGTGCTGCTGCAGCTTTTGTGGGCTCTTCTGTGTAATGATTGGCAATTTTTCGTTTTCCTTTTTTAAGCTTGTGAGAAACTTTTGGATGCAACCTAGTTTTGGTGGCAAAAGGAAACGGTTTCTGTTGGTAAGGGAAACTAATAAGGGAGGCGAGGCAGTGATGTCTGCAGACACTTGCCCAGGGCTCAGCACTGGGCCTCTTTTGCCAGGGGACAGCGTCTGGGTTCTGGGATCTCCGGCTGGAAGGAGTGCTCTCTGGGTGCCAGGATTTCGCTGGGGGTGGTGTGGTGAGGAGGGAGGGAAGAAGAGAGGGAGGGAGAGAAAGAGAGAGTTGGGCGTGGGATTTTTAAAGAGACCCCGAAATAATGGCTTCTGTAAGAGTCCAGGCATTCAAAGAGGTGTGTTCAAGGACATGAGTGCATTTGTGCCAAGGGGAATGTCTTTTATGGTAAATTAACTCCGGTTAAATTGAATATTTGTTCAAAGGGAAACTCTAGTAGTTAAAGCTGGTATTATCAGTAGCGCTTCCCCATCCCCCTCCATTCGGACTCGGGTGTGACGATGAGAAAAGGGATGCAGAGTAGTGTACAATACAAAGTGATGCTCTGGGATTTAAAAAAAAAAAAAAAAAAGGTGGGATTGCCTAAAAATTTCTCAGAGAAATGAGTATTTCTTTGGATTAACCCCGACTGTCACCTCATTTCTTTCATCCATAAAGACTTTCAACTTTATCCTGGCTTTTCAAAAAGAAGTGGCCTACACAAAGGAAATTAGCGTTGTTAGAACGCTTATGAGAGGATTTGCCTCCTGGGGAGCAGGGAGGCTGCTCCCAGTGGTCTGTACCTTAAAGGGTTAACTCGGGGGAGTTCTTAAAATTTCCCCGACTTTACCTGTCTTCCCAGATCCAACACTCCCCTCTCCGTGGCCTCACTCCCCCCCCCCCGCCCCCCAGCGTCTTTCTTCTTTGGGCTCTTGGTTTACGGGGGCTGCAGCTGGTAGACTTGGCAAGCTCGCCTCATTAAGAGCGGTCTTTGAAAACGGACTGTGTTTGAGCATTTCCCTAATGAGGACAGGACGGGGTTAAAAAGTGACCATTTCATGGTTGACTTGAACCTGCCTACTTTTCTTGATGTGTCGTTGTGAAATGCTTGATGTGGATAACTCCCACTTGGTGAAGGAAAAAGTCACTGGTTCCTTCAGGTCTGCTAAGGGGAGTGAAGTGTGTGTGTGTGTGGGGGGGGGACAGTGGGCAGAAGCAGGAGAGACCGAGAGGAGAAAGTTAAAAAAAAAAAAATCGAAAGGGAGGGAGAGAGGATAAGAGGAAACGGGAATTCGGAGAGAACCTCCAAACACCCCCAACAGCACAGTAGGAAGCCGGGGAGGCCCGCCCAGGGTCTGGGGCACTCAAGTCCCCTTCGCGGCCCCAGCAACCCCCAGCTAGGTAGATGCAGAGTCCCTGGCATTTACTTTTCCTCTTTCCATTGTCTGGACAGCCTTTGCTTCCACCTCTCCCCCACCCATCCCTTGCCGAAAAACGGAATTTTGGGGGCCGTGTGTGTTTGCGTGTGCGTGCGCGCCAGAGAGCGTGTGCGCTGGTAGAAAGGGTGCAAGGCAAACCTCCCCCCTCAAAAGACCCGAAATCAAGTTCATTCACTCGAGGCCTGCAGCGCGGGGCCGGAGTGGGGGCGGGGCCCGCGGCGCGGGAGGGAAGCGGGCGCGGCCGCCTCTGCAGGGCTGTAGCGGCACACGCACCCCGCTCGCTCGCTCGCGCGCGCGCGCCCCGCAGCCCCGGGCGCGCCGCGGCCCCGCCCAGCCTACACCCGGGCGGGGAGGGGGCCGTTTTCCGCAGGCGCCCGGGACCCCGGGGTGGGGGTGGGGGTGGGGATTGGGAGCGAGCCAGCGGGGCTGCCGGAGGAGGAGAGCTGAGCCAGCCGCGGGAGGAGGAGGGAGCGGGAGCAGGAGGCGGCGGCGGCGGCGGCGGCAGCTCGGCCGGGTCCTCCAGCTATGAGCAGGGCCACGTGCATGGGGCACCCCCAGGGAGGGCGGCAAACCGCGGAGAAGCGCTGCGCGCTGGTTCTGCGAAGCTGCCCCAGGGCAGCGGCCCGCATTGGGGAGACCCCGGAGGACCCCGCCCCCCTATCCGCGCTGGCGAGCCCCAACTACTTGAGCCCAAGTTCGCTC
>NW_011888890.1:1187228-1199056 GCF_000151845.1 Pteropus vampyrus | reverse complement strand
GGGGGCGGGGGGTGTGGAGAGGCTGGTGCAAAAGGAATGCGCGTTTGCAGGAGGAGGAGTAAAGCGATGATTGTGTAATTAAATAATAAAACAATCCTTAAGTCTGATTTGGAGAGAGCTCGAGCGGGGTCCAGAGGGTGGAACCGGTGAATTTTTCAACTTCCAAGTTTTGCAAGGAAAGAAAGCGAGAGAGGGAGGGGAAAAAAGAGCCCAGACCAGAAAAGAGAGGAGTTTGGAGCCGAGCAGGAGAGCGGGATTTATCGTTTGGGATTTTTCAGGAGCTCGTTCCGATCCCCCTGGGCTCTGGGCAGCGGCAACAGCAGCAGCCTCCTCGCTCGGCCGGGTCAGACGCGGGGCGAGGCGGGCGGCCGGGTGGCCGGGCGTGGAGAAGCCAGCGCGGGAGGCGGCGGCTGCAGCCGGGGACCGCGCGCTGCGAGCCTCTTCCGCCCAGGAGACCTGCGCTCGCGCCCCCTCCCTCACCCCGGCCTCTCCCTTCTCCCCACTCCACCCCGCCCCCACTCCAGCCCTCTCCCGCGCGCACCCCGCCACCCGCGCGCACTCGCTCACGCTGCCCCTTGCGCACACACATGGTCGTCTCGCAGCAAAGTTTCGCCTGCGATCGTCTCTTCGGGATCCTGCCGCAGTGCTTGGGGCTGTAACCTTGAACTTTCCCAGCGCGGTGACATTCTCTTCGCTCTCCCTCCCGCCCTCTCTCCTGCGCCCCCCTCCCCGCCTTTTTTAAAAAAGCATTTACCACCAGCCATCACCCCAATCCAACCCACACCGAACCTTTTCGCACCCCCTAGCCCCCAACAACAACTGCAAAACAGAAAACAAACCCCCAAACCCAGGCGAAAAGCGGCCAACACCGGCGGCGGCGGCGGCGGCGGCGGCCTCGGCGAGCACGGCCAGCGCGCTCGGACTGCAAGAGGGTTAAAAGTGTAGATTGGATTTCACTCCGGGAAATCTAGCACGCGGAGTGAACTTGAATCTTTGGCTATTTAAGGAGGACTGGGTTTGTTGTGAAGTTGCGGTGATCCAGCGCAGAGCCCCGTCCTGATTGATCGCATCGCGGGGCTCAGACGACTGTAAAATGAATAGATGAAATTTTCGCTTCTCGAAGATTTTCTTGGGCATCTCCGGGAAAGTGCGTTTTAAGGCGAAGTCATGATGTATTCTCCCATCTGTCTCACTCAGGTACATGTCTCGGTCGCTCTCTCAAGCTTTCTCTGTAGCCCAAAATGCCTTTGTTTTGTTTTGTTGCTCTGGTCTGCGGGCAATTAAAAGCTTTAGTTAACCTCCGCACATCCCGGTCTCTCGAAGAAGTGGCCCCGAGTTGCGTCGAGATTTGCGGGGCGGCGTGGGAGCCGGCGCGCGGCCCTTAGCCCACAGCCACCGCGCGTGCCCAGCCCCGCGCCTTGGGCATGGAGAACCGGCGCTCGAGTGCTGCCAGGGCGGTTGGGCCGGGTGAAGCTGCCGAGCGTGGGCAGGGCCCCGGCCGGCAAGCGCTAGCCCCTGCGCGGGCCCCCGAGTGCCTGCTGCGACACGGCGCCCCTGCCCATGGTGTCCACCACCCCTCTTCTTCGCCCGCGCGCGCGCTTAGGCGGACTCCAGCTTTAGAGGAGTTTTAGTGGGGACTAAACCCTTAATAAACAACCAGTGAACTTGGGCGAGGGGACTGTAGCATGAGTCCTTGTGAGCGCTTCTGGACTCCACTGCAAGCAGTGGGCAGGCAACGAAGCGAGTCGGAGGTTGTGGTCCGGGGACCCATTCCTTTGCTTAATTTGGGGATCTGAAACTCTGTTCCTTCGTGATCCGCACTTTGAGGTTTCCAGTCACCACACCACAAAGACGGTTTTTACGTTGACACCAGTTGGTTATGGGGAAAGTTTAGGACTTTTAGAACATGTTCATTTTGTGGAGACCTGTTCATTTGACAATATTTAGGCGTAGCTGTTAAGGCAGACGGTAATGCTGGAAAAGTAAAAACATTTTAAAAAATTGCACTTTGAAAATTGTCCTAAGACTTTAGGAACAATATTCTGAAATAAAACACTGGCTTTATACATTTTTAAGAACAGAATTTGTACAATTTTAAACCATACAGTCAGATGGAAAAGTGGCGAGACCGAACAGACTTACCTGGGAGCAGTTTTCATTGCTGCCCAGCTAACTAACTAACCAACTGACGAACTAACTGAATATCTTAGCTCAGAGTTGTTATTTTGAAGCAGTATTTTAAACCTTTAAAGGTGTGGGACAGTTAACTTCAGCGTTTAGGAGGTTGTAGAGCACGATTGGTAATTGTTAACCAATTTCTTTGACATTGGCATAAAAGCTAAACAGTTAAAGAAGTGACAGCCCGTTTTAGGTGTGTTACATTTTTTAAAAAATCCAATATTGCGGTGATGCATTTTTATAATGGACAAATGATTAAGATTTCAATTGTATGACAATTAGAAGCCATTGTGATTCAAAAGGACTGAGGCATTCATAAATTGTGAATGAAGATGAAAACAATGATAAGGCTTATTCAGTGATTGGATACAGTCCTGTAGCTTTTTGGCTGACACATTTTTTATTGTTTATATTTTGTTTGGCATCTGAGTATGATTAACTTAGATATGGCTATTTTCAGCAAGTAAACGTGCACTTTAATTTAACAAAACTAGAAAAATGAGTTGCTGAACTATTTGTGCTTTAAAAGCTATGTATAATGTCCAATAAATATGATGATGGAATTGTTTCAGGTATAACGAATTGTCTTTAGTTGTAAAAGTTACCCTTCATATTACCCATCATCAGGATTTTTTTCCCTCTTCCTGGTAAACTACGTCCACTTGCCATTGCTTTTATATTATTAAAGCATAGTTCAAATAAAACAAATTGAGGTATGCTTTTCACTTACAAAGTAATGAATCACCTATTCTCTCTTGTACAGGATTGCTTTTTCTGTATTAATTTATATTTCCAGCATTGGCTTTTCAGAAACATTGGTAGTGATTACACTGCATTTTTGGCTTCCTCTAAATATATATTGAAAACTCACTAACTTTATCTTAATTTGTATAAGTTAAAAATAATATCGCAGCGTTGCGGCATGGAGTATTAGGAATATATACAGCATCACCATTCAGCTATCACATTAGTATTCAAGGATAGATAGTTACCAACACTAATTCATGATGGCTAACATTCTCTACTGTTTTAATAATATAAAGCTACATTGACCTATTAAAACTGTATTTGAGATTTAAGGCCTAAATTAGAGAAGGAATTTTAGCTTTAGAATTCTCACTTAACTAATTATATCTATGTGACTTAATAGGTAATATAAGGTGTTGAAAAAGTATGGGCACATCGACTGTGTTGCTTTTATATCAGGCCAATAGTTTAGTTTTGTATTACAAGAGCTTAATAGCTGTAGCAAAACATTTTTTAGGATATGTAAATAGAAATAAAGAAACATTCTTAATTGGTTGAAAACTTTACAAAGTATCTCAATTGTCCCAATGAGGTATTTAGGTTTTAGAAAGATTTTTAATTCAAAAGGAGCTACAGTTAAAGTTGATATTTAGCAAAATGTTATGCAGAGGTATCGGTACATTGATATAAATCAGTATTTATACATAAGTGTAAATCAGATATAAAAAGGAAATTAAGAACCATCATTTATGATTTAATATTTGCTTTTTCTAAAAGTAATGTAAACCCTTAATAATATAACTTTCAGTTAGCACGTTTGCACTGAATTTATTTTCTTTCATTGTTTTTCAAGTTCTTTAGGTACATTTTTTAATGGTTTATTGTTATATAGCAGTGCTCCAAGACCATCTAATGTTTGTTCTTTCTCCTTGATATTGGTCGAATTTTCCATCCCTTTCATGGAAACCATTGTTTCTGGGAAGAAAAATAAATATTTTAGTGGAGTTAGGACTGTTTGCTTTTACATTTGAAATTTGTAATGTGGTTATTTATCAATTTAGTTCCACTAAAGGAAGTTTTAAAAGAGAAAGAATTACTGAATCTCGGTGTATTTTAATCAAAATTCTGGAAGAGCAAGGTGGCATGTTACCTTAGTATAGAGCCATTAGATCTTAGATCACTTACATGCTTTGCTTTAAAAAAATAATTTTCATAATGATTTAAAGTGTTATTGTGATAATCTATTAATTGGACACTTGAATACCCTAATTACTTTTTTTTGGTTGAAGATAGTTACTGTGTTCCATATTCATGTCACTCAAAATTATTAAAAGTATATTGCAACTTAGCATTAGAAAACAGTTACACTTAGGAGATGACATTTTAGGCATGTTAATACAGAAATTTATATGACTTATAGCAAACTCTGCTTATTATTTTTTTGAGGATATATCTCCTTGTCAGTAACTGTTTCACTTGAATGTAATCCACATAATAGTAAAGCCCTGAAAGATATTTGTAAGGTGACTTCGTGAACTGAGAAAGTTTGCTACTTCTATTTATCGATAAAAAAGCACATTTAAAAATATTACTTAGCAACACCGGCAACAAACTCAAGGCAACTTTAAAAATCATTGTTTTGTGTGCGTTTGCTGAGAAATTCCAAAATCGACCCTCGAATTGCATTTTGATTGTTTAAAATAGTTTAATTAAAATTTTGAGGTTCAATACATATAAGATGATTTGAAACTCAAATTTAATCAAAAGTATGTTTGATGTCTTTATAAGAAAATGAAATGTCACTGAACATAGTACTTAAAGATGTACGTACTTAAGAGTTACCGCACTGCTTAATATCTGTTAAAATAATATTGCACTTTTAAAGCATGGCAAAGGTAAAATGGGAGAGACAAAGTTGCCTGTCCCCCACATATACTCTATATTCTCAAGTTTTTAGTTTGAATGTATGTATGTATGTTTTTAAAATCATATCAGTAAATCATAGTAAAAGTCAGATTATAGGAAGTGAGTTCCCAAAGCATGTTTAAGTCCACATTTCCTTGAGCAGGGTTTCCTTTTGCATATATTTCTAAGGGAGATAAACAAAGTTTTTGTAGTTACAGTAAAAGCTGAAAGCATGGCATCAGAAAGTGTATGGAGATAGGGAGGTCTTATCATAGGCTGTGGTTGCTGTGAGCAGGGCTGCCTTCCCACACAAAGAACAGATTGTGGTTTAACTCTTTCCATGGCCTAGTTTAATGTGCTCGCATAGTAACCGAATTGTTCAAATCTCTGCTGGAAACTACTGATCGGTTTAATGATTTCCTCTATGGCATTTGGTTATGGCTCATGCTGTGATGTAATCATCTGCATTCTGTATTGTTACAAAATTTTGATTTATACTTATTCTGCTGTAGGAACGTATTACGGCAATATGTTAAAAACTTGATAACTGCGTTATTGATTGGACGGGACATGTACCTCTTCCTTTTCTGAACTGCAGACTGCTAACATGCTGCAGTCTTTAGCATTGAAACTTTGAGTTTTATCATAAAAATGGATTACTAACTATATGGGACTTTTGGGCA
Organism: Pteropus vampyrus; assembly: GCF_000151845.1. Taxonomy (NCBI): domain Eukaryota; kingdom Metazoa; phylum Chordata; class Mammalia; order Chiroptera; family Pteropodidae; genus Pteropus; species Pteropus vampyrus. The sequence goes on along the minus strand of NW_011888890.1, from coordinate 1,193,543 downwards.
CCTTCTTTGTTAGAGGGTCATTCATTAGTTGTACTCTCATCATCTTTACCTAATAGAATTTATTCCATGTACTTCAGGGTTACTAGCACTAGTATGTAAATTCTAACTTGGGATGTGATCAGTTAGAGAAAGTTATTTTGGGATGACAGTATAATAAATGTAACCAGAAAAGTGGTCGCCGTAGAAGTTCTTATTTGCTTCAGATCTTGGCGTATTGCACGCATTCATGAGATGTTAAGGTCTTTCTCTGAACAGTAATAGGCCTGAACTTATGAGACAGGTTTTACCTACAGCAGGAAGTAATGAAACACTGACTGCTTTGGAAAGTAACTTGAAATATCTGTAGGTAAATATTATCTGCCACTCCTCATTACTCCTATCCTTGAAAAAGGCTTAGATGAAACAGGTAGGAAAAATGCAGGAGACTAAGGTAAACCACTTAATTCAAAAGACAGGGTACTATACCATCCGCACACGTGCAGATTCAGAAACACATGCATATGTTGTACCCACGATCCTGTCTGAGAGTTCAAATGAATTTTATTGATCCCACAAAAGCAGTAAGTGACCAGCAGTGCACTCCTGGTGTCACCCTGCCACTGCATGCAGAGACACAAAGAATGTAAAGTTGGTGCCAAGTTGCCATTTTTCATTGTTCGCCTCAGATTGATTTTTAAGGGGTTTAGAATAATTGCCATACTCATGTGATCGGTTAACAAATTAACTGAGTCTATGGGGCTTCAGATTCTATAGGAAAAGCTGCCGGAAGAACATTCATGTAATTTTTGTTTTCAACTTTAGAAAGTTTTATTTGAAAATGGAAGAGTGTGTCTGTGTGTCTTCGAGAGAGCAGGAGAGTGTGAGTATGAGTGAGTGAGTGTACGAGTGCGTGTGTACATGTGTGTGTGTGTGTGTGTGTGTGTGTGTGTGTGTGTGTGTGTGTGTGTGTGTGTGTGTGTTAGGGGCTAGTGTTGGTGGTGGAGGGAGTTAGCAAATGCACTGCTCAAAGTCCGGAAACCTGTTTAGGACACTGATACAACAAGCTGTGTCCTTTGCCCACTTTCCCTCACTGTATACCGGTTTCTCTAGTTACCACTCTTGGAATGGTGCTGTTTCAGTGTTGGAATGTTGGACGTTTGATAAGAAAATGGATCAAGTTTAATGGCGCATGCTCTTTGTGCCACCAGCAGCCTCTTGCTGAGAGCATGCTCCAAAAGCGGGAACTGTGTGGCATTACACTGAGCATCTATATGCTTTGTGTTTCTGTGCCACAGAGAAGAGAAATGAACTGTGGCATCGCTTCTGCCTTCTGAACAGCTCTGCTCCGATTACAAAAAAAAAAAAAAAAACTCACTGTGTTCTTTGTAAAATGGTACTGTGTAGTGTTAGTTGGTCAATCAAATATTTAAATATTAAATTAGGTGCCAAGCACCTTGGTTGCTTACATTTTAAAGAATGTAGGATGCATGGTGGGAATGAGGGGGATGGGGCTAGAGTGGAAATACAAATATAAACCTTATTTTCTTTTTAGGAGGGAGAATCAACCTGTGAGTTTTGGTGGAAAGGGGGCAGCTTGCCATACTTTAATTGTTAATTGGCATACTTTTTAATTGTTCTGCTATTTTGATCATTTTAAATAAGAAAAGAATGTTATTTTTATGCATAACTTTTTGTACTGACTTGGGAATGGATTATGATATTATCATCATCATCATCATCATCATTATTATTATTTTGAGGCTTTAAACTGACCATGTATGTCTTCTTTTTCCCTCTCATCTCCCACAGGATGAATTTCACCCATTCATCGAGGCACTGCTTCCACACGTCCGTGCAATTGCCTATACTTGGTTCAACCTGCAGGCTCGGAAACGCAAGTACTTTAAAAAGCACGAGAAGCGAATGTCAAAGGATGAAGAAAGAGCAGTCAAAGATGAGCTTCTCAGCGAAAAGCCTGAAATCAAACAGAAGTGGGCATCCAGGCTTCTGGCCAAACTGCGCAAAGATATCCGCCAGGAGTACCGAGAGGACTTTGTGCTCACCGTGACTGGCAAGAAGCACCCGTGCTGTGTCTTATCCAATCCTGACCAGAAGGGTAAGATTAGGAGAATCGACTGCCTGCGACAGGCAGACAAAGTCTGGCGTCTGGATCTAGTCATGGTGATCCTGTTCAAAGGCATCCCCTTGGAAAGTACCGATGGAGAGCGGCTCATGAAATCCCCACATTGCACAAACCCAGCACTTTGTGTCCAGCCACATCATATCACAGTATCAGTTAAGGAGCTTGATTTGTTTTTGGCATACTACGTGCAGGAGCAAGGTAGGAGCAGATTGTTCTTTCTTCTAGCACCGTACACACTGCCTACAAACCCCATATGCGGAATATCTGGCTTAGGCTAGGTGGTCCTCGAGGGTCCTAGATCTCCTTCCTCACCCACTCTGGGTAGAGTGGCATGCCCTCTTCCACTCAGGTATCCATTGCCATGTGCAAGCCATGGGAATACACGTGGAGCTTTCATACCGGGATAGGTGTGGATATTTAAAGAAAGACCACAAAGAGATACGTTTTCAAAGGTCTTTGAAATGATCTACTTTTTCAAAGACACAGAATAGTCTGAAAAATATGGTTTATTACGCTTCATTGTTTTGTCCTAGGATATATTTCTTGTATATAGTCATCTTTTCTCAATTTGAAAATGTAACTTTATTTATAGATAGTGAAACCGCTCTTTAATAATCTTTGTATTAGCCTCATATCTAACAGGGAGATGAACTTTGTTCATGAATCTAGTACTACTGCAATGAAAATAGAATTAGCATTTCCTATAAAATGCTTAAGCTAGCCAATATCAGAGAGTGTATATCTATGTAGGTCTAGATTTTTTTAATTTAAATATTTCTATCAATACCCACTTTTGATTGTGTAATAGTCGTTGTAGATTAAATGGATCATAGTTCTTGTTTAAATAATTTATAATATTTTACCAGAGTGACTTGGAAACACTTAATATTTTTATTTAACTTGAATGTAAATTCATAAAACTTACTAAGGAGAAAAGTCATAGCTCTCCTTATAGAACAAAAACAGTGGACTAGTTACACTGGTTTAAAATAAATCTCAAAAAGAACGCAGAAACCACGTACCATACCTAATTTAAAAATACTTGATAAAGAGAGTGGTGTAAGTGTTGCCTGAATAATTCAAAAATAGGTGATATTTTTTGCTGAGTGTTTTTTGAGTTGATAAAATGTTTCTATGTTATTTTTATTTTCCTTAATATATTTTCCTTAAGTAGGTGAGAATGTCTTTTCTTCAAATCAGTGTGTCAGGATATAGATATCCTTGTATTAGCAACAGTCCATAGTAAAACATCATTTTAAAAAGCATACCAAAAGTGGACTGAAGTTTGATCTGCCACAGATGGTGGGTTATTTCCTAACTTGGCCTGGTGGTGGGGAAAATGGCCTATAGATACCCAGGTGGCTGATGTTTGTTTATATAAATGTGGGATTTAATATATTGGTATGAACTTTATTATCATCCACAAGATACAATACCAAAGTTACTCCTTGACTTAGAAATCTAGGTAATTTACTATGTATTTTTTGTCTATATTTCCTTGATACAGTTTCAGAGATGTGCTTAAATGCCATTTAAAATTTTTTAGTTTGATTTTAAATAATGGTGTTGGACATCATACATTTGAAAATTTTGCTTTTTTTTTAAATGAAACATTACATTTATTATTTCAATGCATTTAAGAATTTGAGTCAAAGTAATGATGGTTTGGGGGAAAATATATTTTTGCCCTGCGTGTCCTAATATTAAAGCTCATTAACATATGACACTTAATTTGATTGACAGCTGTCTAGGAGGTGACATTTTAAGGTGGGCTGTATATAAGTGTTGGATTGACTCTAAACGTGTTATAACTGTGTTGTGAAAGTCAAGGCTAGAAGTAAAGTTTTAAAAAGTGGGTCATGTAACTTTTTCGTGCCGGGTAGGGAAGATTTGTAAGCATTTCACTGCTGCTCACATTTTAACTTGCTCGAAGACTAGTTTTTGAGGTGTGCATGCGTGTACATTCACTCCCAGGGCAGGCAGCCAACTCTCTTGGTTGATGAACTGACAATAAAGAACATATCCTTTGGATTTGTGAAGATAGATTGAAGAAAGAAAAATGCAAAAATGCCTTCTGCATTGCACCATAAGTCATGATAATCATAAAGTTTTAAGCAACTCTTGGAGACCATGGTTTTAGATAAAACACTGATTTTGTTATTGTTTTGAGTCTCTATCATAAAAACATTTCATTATTTTAATTTTACTCCGTGCATCTAATTTGTATTCTCTGCTACCTGCCAGTGCATCATCTCTTCTTAACATCTGTTGGCTTTTTCTTTGAAAAATTCACATCAGGATGCTTTTGTGTGTTCCCTTCTTTAAAATTTATAAATATTTTTGGTCAAATATAGGTTAATTATGTTGTTTTACAGTACAATTGATTAAAGAAGGCATCTTAAAAGATAAGTCTGTAGTCAGAGGGCTACATATCTCCCATAATGACTTTTTATTACTCCTATAAGTACACGAAAACCCACTTAAGTCTGTTTCATAAATCAGGTAAGGAAGTATAAAGAAAAACATGAAAGAAAAATCAGAAAAGAAAAATATTATATTTGCAACAGAATGAGCAACAAAATTATCTTTCCCTCCTTTTTTCTTTCTCGCTTCACTTCTAAACGACTAGGAGGAAAACATGAGAAAGAACAGAGAGAATGCCAAAGATGGTTGCCACTGGCACCAGGATTGGCATCAGACCCTCTTTGTTTAGCTCAGGATGCCTGTGATTTGTTAGTTGGCATCCGCATTGCAGTGTGGAGTGATGTTACAATATATTGACAATTTCCAGATCTAGAAATGTCAATAGTCCTCTTGGTTATTTATACAAGATCACAAACTGCATCTCTTCTGGATAATGAAATAAAGACCAACATATAATAAAGTTCCATTGTTGACCAACTTCCTATGCTTTCCTTTTTTCCTAATTCTCTTGGTTTAACCCACACTTTTTTTTTTTCTTCATGCCCAGCAGCCTCATCTTTTTGAAATGTGGAAAGAGTTACTAGAGCTTTGACACAAGCTCTAGTGCTACATCTGCATCTGATATGGTTTTGGGAAAAAATTATGCATTCTGAAATCATTTTTGATATATAGTTCATTAGACTTTTGCATCACATAGCTGCAGGGCAGTATTTTCTTTAAAGCTAGGTCTCTTTGTTATTCAGCTTCTTCTATGCATATAGCCTAGTTGGTCGCAATATAGTCCATTTTTCTATTTCTCTATATTAGTAAAGGGTCATGTTCAATATAGTCATTTATAAAATTATGTAAACCCCCTCTCCTCCCCCCCACTTTACCTAAAATATACACATCATTTGGGAGTAACTGCGTTTAAATCTGTAAAATCATTTGATGTTATTGATTCAGAGGCTGCGCTTCGGCTGTTTCGTTGCTACAAGAACCGCCATTTTGTTTGTGAAGTGCCAGGCGAGGGGGAAAAAAAAGGCAGACACTGTGCTTGATGCCAATAATGGTTGCCAGTGGCACCGAGGTTGGCATCAGACCCTCTTTGTCTAGTTGCTGAATGCCTTTGATTCGTTGGTTGGCATCCGCATTGCAGTGGGCACACTGGAAAGTTTTTGACAATCCCTGAATGAAAGCTGCTTGCTTGTTTGCTGCAGCAAACCTTAGCTAATATAAAACCCTTCCTTTTTTTTTCCTTTTAGTTTTTTTTTTAATATTTTCGAAGACTGTGACAGATTAAAGGAAAAAATAGCTCTAAAGTGGCCTCCATTTTCCCAAAGATATTAAAGATGTCCAATGATTCTTGGGCAGGTGGTACCTATTCCCCATATTGTCTTTGTTATTACATCCATGAAAGCAAAGCAAAGCAAAACAAAACAAAACAAAAAGCAGGCATGCCTTGCACAGCACACCTTACTGGGACATAATTATACTTACTGTATAAGATGCAGGGTGTAATATGAAAAGGGTGTGGAGGACTAGCCAAATGCAGTAATATGTAATGCATTCATTATGACTGACTACTGCTTTCAGTCACATCACTGCTTATTTCTTAGGTAATTTTTGGTTCTTTTAGTTTCCACACTTCTCAATTTTATAGTAACATGTTGAGAGGACCTTACTTTTCTTTCTAGTTAGTAATGTGCAACAGTGTAAATGGTAAAAAAAAAAAAAAAAAAAAAAAAAAAAAAAAGAAAAACCGTAATGAGGAAACCTATGTGTTAAGG
>NW_011888890.1:1051335-1187063 GCF_000151845.1 Pteropus vampyrus | reverse complement strand
TTATGACTGACTACTGCTTTCAGTCACATCACTGCTTATTTCTTAGGTAATTTTTGGTTCTTTTAGTTTCCACACTTCTCAATTTTATAGTAACAGTAGCTCTGGGCAAGCCTGATGTCATTGACTAACAAGCATGACCAATGGCTGCTCCTAAAAAAAAAAAAAAAAAAAAAAAAAAAAATGAGAAAAACCGTAATGAGGAAACCTATGTGTTAAGGTCTGATATAAATCAGTCATTCCTGAATGTCTCAATTCTGCATCAAAATGTTGCCAAATTCTTAGTGCACAATTCTGCACACCAGGAAAACCAACAAAAGACTGAAATAATTTTGGTTGAAGTTTCCCAGATAGTTAGCATTAATATTGCTTTCTGGTTAACCACCATTATCTCGTTAATTAATAAGAAGGATTAGCAGTTCTACCCAAAGGGCTGCACAGAAGGAAGTCTGGCGTATGGAAGGGAGGCCTTGAGTTGCCAGGCTGTGTCCTGTCTGAAGGGAAAAAAAGGCACGGTGGGGTGGGATAGCGGGGACTGGGCTTTCTCTGAGGCAGGGAAGGGTTCTGAAGAAACAGAGAGGTCACAGCACACTAAGAAGTTTAAAGATCTCAAGAGATAGTAACCGTTTTCATGAATTTAACAGATTAGAGTTTAAACTAAGTCAGCCTAACTGATTTTTGGACTGTACTTTGCACTCTTATTAAACATGTTTTGGAGTGCTAACGAGAGTCCAGGAACCTCATGGTTCTCAGGAAAAAGAAGTTTCCTTTAGCCCTGTGGCACCCTTAAAATGGTGATCCATTGTTAGCCGGAAACTTTTGCTGTTTTATTGTTAGAAACGTTATGATACTTAAAGTACATGTTGAAGTTGTGAAAAATGTGACTTGTTTACAGGGAAGTTGTAATCATTATTATTGTTTTGAAATAGAATCCTTCCTGGTTGTCACATACCATTAGCGAGGAAGCAAATGCTAAGAATTATTTTTCTCCTTCAGTTACTAACTTTTAGAATCCTTTTGGGTAACAGTTATTTCTTTATGAAAAGCTTAAGTAGATAATTGTTTGCAAGTTGACGGTATATTTTAACATTTTAATAAATTTCACTTCATTTGCAAGTATTTCCCATTATGGGGAGAATGAAGCTTTCCTAATTTGTTAAAATGCGGCTTCTCTCTAGGATGATTTGGTGTGCTTGGCATTGTGAAATGCTCAGAGAGCATAAAGTCTGTAAGCATGTTTAATTTAGGGGAACACTAAGTTAAGTTTTCCCATCCAGCATCCTGTCCTTGACTGAACTCATGAACTCCAGTACTCATTTGTTTGCATACTGGCTCACACACAGTTCACCAGATAAAGAAGGGCTCTTATTGGCATGTCTTGCTCCTAGACTTAATGAGACCTTTGTGGGAACATATATTGTAAGATAAGATACTTAGCAATTTTCTCACTGATAAGAAGAAAACACAGTCTGAGGGGCCAGAAGTTTGCCCTCTATGCCATGATGTCCCTGCCGTAAGATAGCTTGGCTAGACAATTCAAGAGTTAAACTCTGAGGCCCCATTTGTCAGCTGGGAAAGCTTGGCATCTGTGGTCTGATATGGCAGACTAAGCTCTTGCATTGCTGTTAATATGATCTCACTTTTCAAAGGGGACGGGGAGGGGGAGAGAGGGAGGGATGGCTCATTTGTTATATCAATTATGATTTTCGAATAGTTAAAAAATATACAGTGCCCCACTTTCTGGAGGCAGCAAAGGTGGATAAAATATTCCACTTACAGCATTAGGCATCCCTGCCCACTAATATACACAGCACTACACATTTTGTAATAAAAAATATTCAAACAGATAAGGTGTTTCGATTAGCAAATTTAGTGCACTCTATCTCTTGTGTGTGGTAAAATAACTCCATATTTAAAAGAACCAAAATGATGCTTATTACCCAGGAATAATGGTAATTTGGGGGAACTTTGAATCACGGTGACAAGAGATGGTGGTTGGGTCTCCCAAGAGGTGGCTCCCTGACAGTGTGTGCTTGGAGACTTAAAGCTGGGCAGGAGCCATTTAGGGAGGCCGCCTATTGTTGCTGCTTTAGTTCTTTAAAGTTTCTGTTTTCGAAAGTATATCTACCCGTAGATATAATAATATAGATCTGGCAGGATTTTTTTATTTATTTGTTTCCCCCTAAATTTGGAATTTAAGGGGAAACTGCCAAAAGGAAATTAGAATTTTAATCTTCCATTAACTTTTTCCTTTTAAAGTTGGCACTATGATCTGAAACAACAATCTAAGATATCTGACTTAGTAAAGTCTTTCTCCTCACAAAATTTTACTGCGCTTGTTTTGATGGAAAACCTAGACCAGTAGGATTAAAAAAATAACTCCTTTACATAGCAAGCACTCTTATTCTCCCCCTCTGCCAACTAGTTGGAATTTCAGCACCTGAAAAGGGAGGGACCCAATGGAAGGCTGAGTGAGAATTCTCTGGAATTCTTAAAGTTGATATAAGCAAGTTTTCATTTCTGTCATCCCAGTGGCTTACATGATAACTGACTTTATAATCAGAGGAATAATTATTGCTTTGTGTGGAGCTTAAGGTTTGCAGAGAGTGTAAATAGCACATGAAACACTCATTAAATTGGGAATTCTTAAGTATCTGAAAATTATGGGCAAAGGCAAGGGTGATTCCTTGCTCTGAAACTAGAAATTTCTCTTCAGTTTGTGGAAGAACGGCATTTGCTAGTTTGAAGTCGATCAAAGTAGAACTCACGACACTTGAGGAGTTTTTTAGTGTATGTGCTGTGACAGAGCAAATGGTTAGCCAACATAATGTTCAAAGCAGAGTTTTCCAACTTTTTTTCCTCCATCTTTGTGGAGGAGGAATAATTTTAGAAATCTCAAGGACTAGTGGTTATGCGATCGGAAACTGAAGTTATTACAGCAGCATGCCTCAGTGCCAAGCATAGCGACAGGGGAGCTTCCTTTTAATCATACTCACTTTTCTGTGGCAACGTGGTATGTCGTCTCATTTTAAAGCACATTCTTGGGCCCTTGAACTCTAATTATGTGATGTGGTTAATTTAACTGAATTCAGTTGTTAGGATTTGGCATCGAGAACTTGCGAAAACTAAGTGCATGTAGTGAAGAGTGAGTCTGCGGGATTAGCTTGTATTAGACTGTACATTACAGGATGTAAGGCTAATGGGACTTGAATGGTTGGGCTTTTTGGTTGTTATATTACTCAGAAAATTGGAAGAAATGGCTACCAATTAAACAATAAGGTGGAAAGACCTTGAGGCTGAATCGAAGGCCACACATACAAAAAAAAATTCTAAAAATTTACATTAAGCAATGTTCTATGATGAGAATGCAAACTATTCTTGTGCATAAATACTTTATTTATAATAAAACACTCAGATACACATATTCTCTGTTTATGATGATAGTTTTAAACGGGACAGCATTGATGAATCACAGAGAAATTAAAGAACTCTGAATAAGGGCTATATAATTGAAAATATGGGGTGATGGATGAAGTAATTTTACTAGCTGAGAGTTGCCTGGAGGTTGTATATTTTCAGAATCCCATTTTAAGGCAGTTTGGGGCATGTAAGAAGTTATGGACGAAGCACGAATCAGTTGGAAATGGGATTTGTTTAAGCAAGTGCAAAAAAAAAATCAGAATTGCCTTTGGAAAAAAATCTTAATCCAAGTGTTTTCAGTTTTAAAATGCTGGTTAGCTTAAACCCCATTTCCCAAAATAGAAAATTAAATAAACTATTCATTTGGATTTTGAAATACATATATCTTCCACAAAACTACACATTAACATTTAACAAGCATCAGTTAATATTGTGACACTAATAAATATTCAGATGCTGAATGAAACTGAAGATATTTTTGACTTGATTTTTTTGAACTCACGTAGAAAAAAATATGCAGAAAAATGTATTGCTTTTAACAGGAAATGGTACAGCTTAGGGCAAAAATCTAATCATGAGCACAGATGTAAAGAAAGTTTGAAATAGGATGTATTCTATAATTCACGTGAGTAGGGGATTACATTTATTTCTATGTTAATAACATGAGTACGTCAATATGAAGACTGTACCCCTCTATTAGTGAATTCTAAAGTGTGAAAAACGTTTCTGCTTAGGACAACTTGTATTTTATTATTCTGACATCTGCAGTTTCTGGATGGATTACCTTAAATTTGCTATGCTATGTTAAAAGCCTTGTTTTATGAGGTCGGTCTCAGCTTCTGGCCTTGGTGTCAGGAACCCTGCTACGTGATGCAACTTGCCTTGTTAGGTTTAATTGACCAAAGCTGATGTGTTAAAACAATTCATTTGTGCTGTAACTTATGCCCTGGCTAAGTTGCTACCTGAATCCTTTGACCTTGACTTGTCTGGGTCATGAAATGGCTGCAAGCTGTTTGACCTTTCTATTGTGTATTAATGTCACTGTTTCCTCTTATTCTTTTATGGTAATAGCTGACAAAAAGCCCCAGCCCTGACTTTACACCCCAGTGGATTCAAGGCGTCCCTCTGCTGTAGCTACGTCTTCTGTTTGACATGGTCTGGCTGTAGAAGTGACTTTCTTTTGTTTGCTGACAGTGATGGGGACAAATTTGCAGCCCTCCTTGCTACAGGAGGTGGGGGATAGTATTCTGGCATTTGGAGGCATTTGGGATTCTCCTGCTTAGGTTTTCAGTTTCCGTGTTTTATGATGATGCATATCACAATTTCCTTTCCCCCACTCTTCTGAGGTCAACTTTTCAGCTTTTTATATTTATGGCTTCCTTAATAATTACTTTTCGACATTTTGAGCTGGTACAATAAAAATATTTTATTGTCATTATACAGGGTAAAAGTGGTAAATTTAGTTAGGCTTTTGGTTACCAATGTATAAGTCCTAAAATGACTGACTCTTAAACTTCACCTATAAATCTTTGTCCAGTATTGGAAAAAGCTATATATTCAACATGTAGGACAAAACCAAAATTTTTTAAAAGTGAGAGTAATGTTGTAACTTTATATATTCCATTTTATAAGCTATAATTTTAGGGGAAGCCTATTCTTCATGACTTAAATAGCTAAATTTTATGATATAATAGTGAATCATTAGTAAATTTGAAGTTGTATTTCTGTGGGGATTTTTGCCAGTATGTGAAATTAAATATTTATTTTGATGAATATAAAAATTGTTTTTTGTATTCTCTATGAAGACCTCATATGTGAAAATAAAGAATTTTGCCTCTGTTCTTCTTTTCCGAAGCAGTGAAATAATTTTATTTTTAAAATGTTGGAAATGCCTTCTAAAGTGTTAAAACAGATATTTTTATCCTACCAAATTTTTCTTTGCCAAATATGACATTGTAGTTCATGATTTTTCCTATATTTGCCAGATTAAATATTTAAAATCCAAGCTGTTACATTTTATTTTTAAATTATTAGAGGAAAAAAGGAAGTTTAAGTTAGAATGTGCATTTCCTTAGTTGTATGTCGCATACTGTTTATACATGTGTGTGGATACACTGACAGATGAGAGCCAATGTGGTACAGGCACTAGAACCTTGGAAAAAAGCACTAGATGTTTCTGTTCCCATTTAAAAAGTATCTGAAATGGCAGGTGAGAACAGTTTTCTTCTTTCTTTTCTTTCTTTTAGTTGTTGTTGTTTTAAACTATTTCCCCCCAGGAATGTTCAAAAGATCAAGGAATTTAAATGCTTTTCAGCATTAATTATATTGATAATCTAGCATCTTAGCGGTCTGAAGAAGGAAGGGTGAATGCAATGTATTGAATCTGAATTTAGACAGTAGCATCAGTTTCTCTCTCCTCTTGTATAAAAGCCAGTATAGACTAGAAAACATCTCTCTTGCCTTTTTTCTTTTTCTCTGGTGTCCTCAGTGGTAGAGCCAACACAGTCAGATTTGGAAGTAGTTAGTGGGCTAATGTCTCATAAATGCAGTGGGACTGGGGTACAAGAACAGCAACCAGCCCTTGAGAGTTTAAAGAATGTCCATGACTTCTTCCAGAAGTCAATATGAGTTCCAACATTAAATTCTTTCAAAGTAGATCTCAGCCATTAAAGAGGTTAAGTTCCAGGACCACGGCTATTTGGTGGGTGCGTGTGTGCATGTTGGAGAGCATTGAAGAGGAGAAGTGAAGTAAGAGAAAAAAAGAGAGGCAGGGCCTAGATCTTTCAGGAATTAGTTAAGAAGGACAGTTCTTTCATAGATTGAAGAGTAAATAACATGCAATTTAAAATATTCCGTCATCCTTTGAATTTTGGATTGCTTTTAGAGTTGAGCAGATTTCCCTTCTTCCTGCCTTTTTAATGTGTATAGAGCGTAGAAAGTAAGTGCACAAATCTGACATTTTGGGTTCTAGTCTTGGTTATGCCGTTTATCAGCTTTGTGACCTTGGCCAAGTCACTTAAGCTCCATGTACTCTGGTATTCCATTTTGTAAAATGGAGATTAAAATGCCTATTTAACAGAGCTGTTTTAGGATTACATGAAATAATTCATGTAAGTAAAACAATAACATACAATAGCTATTATTACTCTCTATAAAGGAACACAGCATAGTGTAGATAGAGTTCCAGAGAAACTACCCAGTTGTGAAAAGAAGGAATGATTGGGTGTTGAAGCAATAGGTCATCAATTAGTTGTTACGTATCTCAGGTGATAAGACATTCCAAAGAGAAAATGAAAGTCTTGATCACAGTAATGTACATAGATATTTGTTAGGAAATTCTCTGTAGGCACATGAAGTTAGCTATTTGTATATAGTTTTAAAATCTATTTAAATTGTAAGTTTTAGAAATCCTTTATATCAGAATTACCCGAGAATTAATTTCTTGATCAATTTAAGAGTGTTTGAAAGGAAAGAGTAAAATAATTTTATTAGTGGCACTCTGAGTAAGTAATTCAACTTACGTGTAGAATGAAGGGTATTCCTAGCAAGTAATTCACTGTAATTCGTTGTAATTCATTGCAATCCAGTAAAAGCATAAGACTCTTATTTACAAGAAAATTAAATTGCCAACATTTGGGAGAATTACACTTATGTTTTAGATTTTGTTGGACAGAAGTGATGATGATGTGGCTAGACTGGATTGTTCTTGAAGAAGAGAGCAAGCTGCTGGTTTTTAGATTTATGTTTGAAAGTGTTTAATTTAAAAATGACCCCTAGATCGAATGTCAACTGTAATTGAAAAAGAAAAAGAAGAAAAAATAAAAATGTCCCCTTGTTGCGTTGAAACTCAAGATGTTTAATTAGTTACACGTATTGTTTTAACTTTATTGCCATTTAACTCTTCTTTAAGTCAATCTTTCCCATTTGTTCTTTTTATGATGTTAGGAAAATTAATTAAATGATCTCTAGAGGAAAAAAGTTAATATTTCTTACTTAAAATGATTTCACTTTCACTAAGAACAACTGGAAGCTAAATGGGAAGTGGTTAAAACATTTACTTTTTCTTCCCAAACTAGATTTGGGATTGGTGTTTGACTTTAGTAGCTGTGGTGGTTGAATTCGTGTGGTCATGAAGCCACCTTGTGGGCCAGATCCTTGGGAACTAATAATGGTACTTGTTGTTCAGGGCCAGCAGCTTGCTCCCCTGCCTTGTTTTGCACAGCAGGTTTGGAAAGTGGAGAGATGAACCCATGACCACAATCCCTACTAGGGAAATACCTTAAATTAAATGTCACATTGATGCAGTGCAAAAAAAAAAAAAAAATCATATTCTTATATGAAGCATTTTGTAAGACCTTAGGGTTTTAGTCAGGAGTTAATACGAAAAGTTATCTCACTGTTTGTTCATCAGTTAAAGGGTAACTAGGGTGTGCAGAAAGCAGAATCAGAATATTGATTAGCTTGTTTAGATTCTGGCACAAAATTTTTAATATCTGTGTCATGCCTTTTCTTTTATAGAATGTACATGGCGTTTAGTGGCTATTCTGTTCATGAGACAAAAAAAATCAAAAAGCATGTGTTATAGTACTTTTAAACAAAGTACATCTGAAAATATTAAAGATACCTAAAATTAATTGCTTTTGATTGCAGAAGGATTTGGTATTTTTGTCTAATACATTGGAAGAACTTTGTTTAAACTTATCTTTTAAAGTTGGTATTGACCTAAAATGGCAACGAATATCTGGTTCTTAAATAATGTTGCTTTTTATAACCTCCTGGAGATACTAGCATACTACTTTAAATTTCCTGATGGTAAAACATTAATATTTTTGGATAAGACTGATGGTTATCATGTAACAATATCTGTTCTATTTACAGTCTCCAAATAAGGGGAAAGCTGCTTATAGTAATATGAGGATCACTGGTCTTACAATAATTAAATAGACTTGTTATACTACATTAATCCCTTTTGGAACATTTGGAATAACTTCTTAGTACTAACAAACACAGCATTAGGGCCTACGATTAATCTGCTTTTTGTATCCAACATTTGTATAATATAGAACATGTGTATAGAGAAATATAGTTCAGGTTTAAGATGAGTTCATAGGAGAACAAAATGAAATTGTATTGGACTATTAAGCGAGATGAATACGATGCCAAGCACTGATAAAATATGGAATTCATTTTAAATCAGCATAGGTAGACATATTGTTTTTAGTAAGTGTTTGTTTTTGGTGAATACCATGTTTGAGCTCTCAGAATCACTTCTCCCCTGAGATCTAAGTTTTGTGCATGACCCACCAGATACGTGCAATATGAAGTGGAAACTTGTTCAATCTAATATCCAGGAGGTTGTGTTAACACCTTGTGAGCTGGTGTTTCTTGGTACCTGCCATTGATATAGCTATTTCTCAATCTTAGAGAAAATGACGTAGCCCTATTTTAAAGTCTGGTCCAATCTTGTTTTGTGTTTCATAGAAAGGATTCAAGTTAATGACAGACTGCATTCACCAATCAAACAGCATATAACAGATTTGTTGAAGGGACTTCTGAGTTAGGATTATGTTTACATCTTCTGTTGTAGAAGCCCCATGAGGCATAATTTCCTCCTCTATGTAGACTCTTTATTGTTGTTGATATGAATTCAACCTTGGGTGCTCCAGTAACAGAGAAAATAGTTCATGAAGGATGAAGCATTAGTTCAGTTTTAGGACAGATTGCATGCGTATGTACAGAGTACTATGGAAATGCTGAGATTGCTGAGTGGTTTGCAGCCATTTTAGACCATGTGCCTGGGACCAGCTAACACATTGTCAGGGAAAAACATGATGTAGCAACAATATTAGATCATGCAAATGAGACTACTGAATAGTAATAGTTATGGGCAATATTTTGGAAAACACTGATTAGTGACAGTTTTATTACAGCAAATGTATGTATCAAGTCCCCAGATTTCATTGTAATGCACTGAAAACAGATGTCAAAGTGTCCCAAACAGAATTTCATGCTTAATCTACATATTGCATGGAAAGTACAAACAAACCATTTAGAATTCTGTTATTTAATCCTTTTAGAAGAGATGAAAATATACAATTTAGATTTACTCCATTCTTTCTTTTAATTTCAGTTTTTGTTTTCTAGGGGCAGATGATAAATTATTTTTTTGTTTGCTATTTTCTTAAGATGCATGTGGGAGAAGACATATCTGCATACGGACATGGTTTTACTTAATGTACTTTGAACTGTAAGTTTCTGAACATAGGTCTTTGCATTAAAAAAAAGAAATTTTAGGTTCTCCATTATTTACTGACTGGGTAAAGGAATTACCTTCTTCTGTTCCTTTGTTTACTGATGTAGAGTTTCATTCTATGCCACATAGTGATTGCAGTAGCATGCTGAAGAGGAAGAGAAGAAAATTGGTAGCTCTACTGCTTGCAGTTACCTGGGAGACTTCGGGCATATCAGTGACTCAGTTTCTTTATCTGTTAAGTGCGGGAATTGGCTTGGCTTGAGGACTTCCGCTATCCCTCTAAGTAGCTCTGGCATCTTAGGAATTTGGCTGCCGGTTATGTTGGCAGAGGGACGATGCCCTTCATGTTAAGCAATATTTAATAAAGCTCAGCATATTCTTGTTAAATATGAGATTTTAATACATTTTATTTATTAAAGAGAAATAGAAAATGTGTAACTTGACTCTTGAGTAACACTTTCATGTTGCTCAATTCAAAGTCCAATAGTCAAATCGCTGGGTTCAATCTAGATTAAAATTTTCTTTTTTTGAGAACGAGGTCTTTATCCAATATAAATTTAGAGCTGAGAGAATCCCTAGAGACTTTTTCACTTTGCAGCTGTGGGTACTGAGTCTCAGAGAGGCCCAAAGCCACTTTGGTTGTTTGTGTTAGTTTTATTGTTACATGGGCATAAATAAGCATTAACAATAAAAAGTTATTTTGTAAACATAGTAGCATTTTTTAAGGAATATAGAGGAAAATTGTGATTAAAAGGCTTATATTATCATTTGTAACTAATTGAGATCAATTGATTCAAGAGTCCAGTTTTTTCTTTTATACCTTTTCATAGGATATATGCTAATGAAGTCAGTCTGCAGCCATGGTCTTCATAAAAATGACTCCTTTCTCTTCTTTGGTGGATGGGGAATACTATTTAGGTGTGGTCAACTAAAATGGATTTGATGGTGGTTGGAAAACAGCAAGGACCCGTTAAATATGTCCTGCCAGATTTCCAGTAACATGGTAGATCATGTTTGAGATTGATAGTAAGAAAAACTATTTTTTGAAAGTTAGATAGATATTGGAAGAAAAAGTAGACCCGATTATAAGGAGTTGGTTTAAGTTCTGCTTCCTGGATTTCTACGGGTTTTAGATTCATTTAATAATTATAGTATCTCCATTTTCCTTTGCGTGGTATATAGCTCTCATCTTAGTTTTAAAAAATTGATTTCTTAAAGTTTAAAACAAACATCTATATACCTTATTTTATTTAAGAAATGTTTTAAAAATTTTAAGAATTTTTCCTTAGTTTAATTTTTAGAAGCCAAAACATATTAACTTCACAAAGGGAACTCAATTTCAAAAGAAAACTTTTGCTAAGGTAAGACTTCTTTTATAACATGGAAGATTTATCTATAAATTATGTTTTATCAATGTCCTGCAGTGTGCTTATATATATCAAGGCATATCTGAATACAATAGAGATTAGTAAGTTTAAGCAGAGATATTAGCAGTATTAGAAAAAGTTTAAAATCAGCTACTTTTAGTAGCTAATTTCCACTTTGATAGTTTATACTTGGGAAAGCTTGAAAGCATGTTCAAAGGCACAATTGTAGATAGAAAAATAGAAGAATAAAAGATGGTTATTATGCAAGTGCATGACACCAAAATCAATGGAAAAGTTATGAGAGCACACTATTAAATAGACGATATGTATTTGTTGGATGAATGAGTATAATTTATTTAAAC
The DNA here is from genome assembly GCF_000151845.1 of Pteropus vampyrus. Lineage (NCBI taxonomy): Eukaryota > Metazoa > Chordata > Mammalia > Chiroptera > Pteropodidae > Pteropus > Pteropus vampyrus. The sequence continues at coordinate 1,175,664 of NW_011888890.1, read as the reverse complement.
TGAATATGGATAACATTGAGGAAAATGAGATGAATGTTACTGAGGTAATACAAGGGAAGCTCCTCAAATGGGAAAAATCTGTTTTTTACTGAGACTTTTTTTTTTTTTGTATCTCCACTCATTTAAGAAATGTCATTCCTACCTAACATATGCTTTAAATTTCAAGAATGAGTGAAATGAGACTATATGAAGTACAATATCCACATTAGCAATAGAGCTCACTCTAGAATCAAGCTGTAGGTTCAAATGTTTGTTTTACTGCTATTTACTATGTGATTGGGTAAATTAGTTATATCTTCTAAGATTTGATTTCCTGAGCTCTGCAGTGGACACTTGACTTTATTTGGCAGTTGTGAGGGTGAAATGAGAAAATTCTTCTGAGGTGCTTAAAGACCATGCCTATCATATTGTAGGTACTCAATAGGATGTTTACAATTATTGCCATGAATTTTAATCAGCAACCAGTACAGTGTGCGCTGTGTTAGGTACTGAGTCCTTATTTGTTCAATGAATGAATCCTCACCACCTAAGCTGAGGATTCTGGAAGACTTGATCTCAAAAGAGTTTTGAGGGGCAGAGCATTAAGTTAGGGACAATATTATGCCAAAAGTGGGAAGACAAAATCATAATATAGTAAAAATTAAAATACAGTATTGTAGTTGCTATGTAATGTCTCACATTGATCCTAAAGAAGTAAATAGTAGAGAACCACAGCAAATCATAATGCTCATTTTAGTATTAGTGACTTAAAGAATAGCCTTTCCTAGGAGCATGAAGACATGTTGGACTCCTATAAAAATTTCTTCTTAAAATGCAGTATATTTTACTACTGTCCATTTTTTATAAGGCTTTTCATTTAGGTTATAAGGAAATCCCAGACATAAACATAATCAGAAACAAAAGAGAATATACCCATAACTGTTGCCTAGAAGGAAATACTCGAGGCAATGGTATTTATCCAGGAAACCAAGACTATAAAATTCCAAGCCTTTTCAGAGGCTCGAATGGTGATACATACTTTTTTCTCTTTTATGTCTCTGATAGTGCTGAATTATAGTCCCATAAAAAATTTGGAAGCGATATCTCAGCATTTTCTGTAAGTTTAATCTCTGAAGAATAATTTTGACTCTTTAGCCTTGTTTATTAGAAATGCTACAAAAATTTTTAAAAATCTTTATTAGTGATATACTTTAAGTGCCTAAAAAATTTGGGTGTTGGCAACTTTTCCTCAACTGTCACTGAATAATGACCTTTATCTGGTTATTATTCATTTGATCAGTCATTTGATTTTTCCAAAGTGTGTATGTATGCACATATATGGTATATTAATTTTTGAAAATTCTGTATATGATTAATATGATTTCACATACATCATATAGTCAAGGAAGTAGACATGAATTAATAAAATGTGTCTTTCGTGGAAAATTTATAACTCTTGGGATAAAGATGGAAAAGGGTTGAGAAATACATTGATTGAGTAGGAGCTCTGTAGTAAGTACTTTCAATGTTTTAAAGAGTTAGGGAAAAAAATAGTTAAAAAATAGATGGCTGCTCCCAAATAATGTACAAGTAGAAAACAGAGGACAATGGTCACTTGCAGTGTTTATGAGAAGGAAAAATGCCAGAGATAGTGGAACAAGTATACCACTAACTAACAGTCTCATCAACTACTATATATAGTTAGATTTGCTGAGCTCTCTGGGAGGAGACCCTGTGGGATTGGAATGGAAAGGTCACAGAGAGGAGGTAAGTCTTAAGCAGGGTTTTCTCAGGGGTTGTAGAACAAAAACAAAACAAGATGAAACAGATAACCAAGAATACCTCTTATATAAATGAACTCTATTTGTCAATAATATATACTATACTAAGAATTATATACTTTGCTATTTTTGACAACTAACTTGTTTTGTTTTTTAAAAAATGGTTAATAAAAGAACAATAGGAAGCTTTGGCCCAGATGCTAAAATTCTCAATACTAAATGGCTTTGATTGATTACTCTCTTTCCTTTTTTAACTGTGGCTAGTAATATTGAATTCTAATATCTGAATCATTCTTATATTTAGCTTAGCTCTTGGATTTAAGTATAATCCTATATACATTGTTTAAAAATGTATTATATAATATCTTTTTATTCTAGTATTTTATCGTTTATAATCTTGAATGAGAAATGTGAATACATATTTGTTATGTGTTATATATTTAATAATTTGTTTTACATATTTTAGAATTGAGAAGTTATTTTTATAGAGTTTAAAAAATCTGGAAAGCAGAATATTCTGCAAAAAATATTTTATTAAATATTCTGAAGGTAGCTGAATTCAATCTTGTGTCCAGTTTACATCACTATTATTATTATTATTTCAAAAATCAAGTGTGGCTCCCAAACCAAGTAGAAAAAAAAGAATTGTTTCAGTGTGATGAGGTGTGTTTTAATCAGTCTGAAGTATGGGATCTGATGCAATATATACTTTTGTTACTAAAAGCAATGAACTGATGTAGTGATACACACAATAAAATAATTCCAGCTTTATGTTTTGAATTTTCCTAATACATTTTGCTCTTTGTGAGTAATACCTACTTCAGAGCATAGTGTTTCTTCATTGATAGAGAAAAAAAAAATGAAAACTATGAAAATCCTTTGACTGTAGTAGCTATATTAGAGCTCTTTTAACGTAATTCTCACACTTTAAAGGTTACCAGCCTTAGCTCCTGAAGATAGAATTGAATCTAGTGTATGAAATTCTCAGTTCCTCTGTGCTCCTCACACCCCCTCAGACAAATAAAAAGTGAATGTAAGTTCTTAGAGGGCAATGATCAGATTTTCTCTTTTTTCATATGTCTCTTTCCCTTATTTCTCATAAGGGGATATACAATGTTGATTATATAGTTGAATCTTGATTACGCTATGCAGAGACAGCAGGAGTATGATCACTGAAATGTAAAAAGAAATCTATATCAGTTTGCTATTTTATGACGGCATTTTAAAACCATTCTTCTATCAACAAATTGCTTAGTCACTCAACAAATATTCACTGAGTACTTACTATGTATCAGGCACTGTACTAGGTATTGGTATTACAATATAGAGAAGACAGACATTTTACTAACTTTATAGTAGGGAGAGACAATTTAAAAAGAATTATCTGATGTTTCTTGTTTGTTTGTTTGTTTTTTGTTTTTCTTAACTAAAAGGCATTGCCATTAGGTGCTTAATAAATACTTTGTGAAAGAGTAATGGTAGTTATGCAAACAGCATTTGAAGGAAATGACTTACGAAAGCTTGTGACAATTTCTGAAAAAATAGTGAGGCCATGGGAATGGATTATTCTGATGAACAAATATAATTTTTTCATCTATATGACACAAACATTTTTGTAGGGTATATATGATAATAACAACCATGTTCTATGGCATCTTGGTGCATCTAGCTTTTCTTTCAGGAAATTGGAAACATGTCAGGATACCTTTCTAAACTCTAGCCTTGCTCCTAACTGGAGCCATTGCACTGGGCTATGAGCGGCATTAGCACCATACTGTTCAGAAGTGAGAAAATCGTGAACTGTACTAAAGCTTGGAGGAATAGTGAGTACCTGCTGGGCTTTGTAAGGAGATTGCTATTAATGGACCAAACAGAAGAAGAGAATGTAGGATTGAGGGTACACCCAATATTTTCTCCAGCTCCTCAAACATTAGCAGATCTATTGCAGTCTTTGCAACTAACATGTTAGTCTGATGGGTGATTATCACTGGAGGAAGTGACTAGGAGTGCAAGTAGTGGGATCTTGCTGGAAGGAGCCACGAAAACTGTCATACAGGAGTACGAATCGAAAAACTGTTTGTTTTTTTTTAAAATTATTTTTAGCTGTAGGACTTTCAGCAAGTGTTTTAAAGTACCCTAAGCTCCATTTCTTCTGCGTAATTGGAGATAATGTTAAAAGCTTTTTGTAGGGCTAAATGAGTTAATGACTTGAAAAAGGCCTTGCATTGACCTGAGGCTCAATAGATAATTTGAGTAAAGGTGGGGAGGATTTTCTGGGCTGTGGTGATTTTTCCACAAAGCTGTTTAGTATATCCTTGTCCAGCTAATATTTAGTGAGCACTTACTATGTATCGGGAATTGTTTTGAGAATTTTATCTATGTGACATGTTTAATCCTCAATAACCATACGAGGTACATACTTCACTGTCCTTTCATAAATGAGAACTCCATGGTAGTTAAGTGACAGAGGTAGTTAAGTGACAGAGCCCAAATCTGAACCCATGTAGTTTGTCTTAGGAGCTCTTTCTTAACCCTCACTTTAGATGGTAAAGTTACTCTATTCACACTAGGGTAGAAGGAACACAAGAAAATGTTGTATAGTGAGGGACAATCTCTGCATATTACAAAGATATGCTCGTTTTAACTTAGGTGCACATTTTTAAAAGGATTGAAATGATTTTTTGTTTTATCTTTGATTTGTAAGTAGTTTCTTTCAATTTCGATTTATTAATTCTGATATAAAAAAGTAAAGTTATAGTGATATGCAGGCTAATCTTTTCTCCTAAACCAAGCAGTCTTTCTCATTTGTTGTTTCCTCCTATTCTGTTGTGCTTTTGTATGACACCCTGAAACTGGATGCGTTTATTGTGTAAACCACAGAGACTATATGGGGAAAATGAAACAGCCTTAAAGAGAGGATTAAGCAAATCAAGAGCCATACATTGTAATCCAGCACTTCAGGAATACGAATTATGGTCTTTATGATTGATTTTTATAAAACCTTTTCTATTCCTCTTATACCATATGAAATTAATGGTGTTTCTTACAAGTCTTAGAATACTTTTTTCTTCTTTTCTTATTTGTTAGAAAAGTTGGGTTGTTTTCTCAGGTTTATTGACATTCACTTACGCCTGAGTAAATAAATGTATTCTGAGTTCTTTTTGTGATGAGAGTTTTCTGAAGAAAATAGATATATAAACAAAGGATACATATTTTGATTTTCATAATGATTTCTTTGCTGAATTTTTCTAAACAGAGTCAAAACTATTTTCGAATTTTGAGTCCTACTTATTTAGATCAGAAGTTATGAGATTTGTAAATCATCCTAGGGTTTGCAGGAGAGAAACTACTCTACTCTCTATCCCTATATATTTAATTCACTTTTTGGTTTAATGGGTAGATTTCTTTCTTATATAAGACAATGCATGTTAGTGAGAAAGATAATGTTATGGAAAGATCCAGAAATGACTCCCCTTTCTCTTCAGAATGGCAGGGATTCCTCTTATTATTATGGTAATAATAATTGGTAGTAATAATAATTAAAATAACTACAGCATGTTGAGAATGTCTTATGCGCCACCTGGATCATTTAATGTAATCATCATAGTTACCCAAGAAGCAGGTATGATCATCATTTAATAGTTGAAGAAAATGAGCTTAAATATGTTGAATAAATCTCTAGTCAGACAGCTAGTAAATGATAGAGCTAAGATTTAAACCCATGACTGCTTCCTTCTCACTCATATTTCCAACTTCACTGCTACTACCTCTCCATTTAAAAACTTGTTCTTCAATCTTCTCTAAGTAAAACAATTTTTAAAAAGGGCCTTTTCTTCACTTTCAAGGAATGCAAGTTACATTTTATAATAGTATATGCCTGTAAAGCAGTTAGAGAGCTGTCACCAAATCTCATGTGGCCCTACCTAGAGGAAGAAATAATTATTATGGTTTCTTTTATCTGTCCACTGTAAATATTTCTATTTCTACCTTCCTGGATGTGCATTGGTTTGTCCCACAGACATCGCTGTTCTGACCTTCAGTGAGCAACAAGTGAAACTTTTCTCTGGTGTTCCTGACTCCTGCACAAGACAATTAAACATATTGACTTTATATATTTGCTGCAAAACATGAATATAGATAGTTTTCTCTTCCTATTTTTTTCATTTCCTTTCAGAGATGTTTTATAAAAAGAACAGTGAAGGCTTAGGCTGAATCAACTTGAGTTCTTGCAGCCCTGAACACGATCGGGATTGCTCTTGCACTGAATGAGGAATCCATTGTCCTCAAAGACATTACATTAAAGCCTTTAAGTATGAACTTTCAGTCAGGATGCTAGACTTGCCAGTTAGTTACACAGAAACTATTCTGTCCAGGCTGGAATGTGGCAGTTAAAACAGGGGAACTTTGATCCCCAAGATAAAGTTGGTTCAGACACTAGTGCACTGTTGCCATTTTACCCGTTTTAATTTGTATAGTTTTTTTCTCAATTTAATCTAAATTCCTTAAACCTGTGTCTCCTGAATGGTGAGATGACATAAATCAGTAAATATTTTATTAGAAAACCTTTAACAGCCAATGCAGCTCATTCTCCAAGACCTCCCAGTCAAGAATTACAGTGATATTTAGTTATGTCAGTCTTCTTTTAGAATGTGTGCCAAACTTTAATCTCCAGATATTGATATATTAAGATATCTCTCTTGATATTTATGCAATTATTTATGTAATCTTTTAACCATGTCAAAATTGTTTTAGCTGGCTCTAAGATAGCAGTAACAGTAACAACAGCCAATGACATCTAATATTTATTAAGGACTTACTATATGCCAGGCACTGTGTTGGTAAGTGCTTTACATATCATATCTCATTTAATTCTCACAACTGCCTGACGTGGAAGCCATTACTGTGCTTTCCAAATTTTTACAGCAGTGAGTCAGAGGAGGAGCAGGATTTGAACCTGTGTTTTCAGGCTCTGGATCCATGTACAAGGAGCTCACCTGGCTTGCCTGGCTTCTCATTAGATTTGTATTTTGAGCAAGTTGCCCCACCTCAGACACCTGTTTCCCGATCAGTAAAAAAAAAAAAAGCAAATACTTTTGCATTTCTGATCAGCTTATTAAGAATACCAAAGAAGAAAAGCACCTTAAAAAATATATGTACACTTTTAAGAAATATGCAAATATCTGAGATTATTTTAATGGCATTAACACATTCTAAATATCATGTTTATATATCTCAATTTCTATGAATAATCTAATAAAATAAAACATCACTTATAAGTTGGACTTCTGCGAAGGAGACTACTACCACATATAGTATATAATGCTATTGTGATTGTCACATTTACATTGTTGCTGATTATAAATCATTTTGTAATTTAGAGGAAAAGTCGTTGAAAACGATACTACATTTTATTTCAGAGTATCATGCTTAAATAATTTATTGAATATTTATTGCTCTCTTGATGCCATGTGGTCTCATCTTGGTGGGAGAAGGGAAGGCAATTATAAAAAGAAATGGATATAATAGTTCTGTCTACAGCCAATAAAATGAAGTAAATAGTTGAAAATTATTGGAAAAATGTTATCAATATAAGTAGATGGTTTAAGCATTTAAAAATTATCTTCCAAATAATACAATCTAAACCCAACTTATACGATAGCAGAAGTTTTGATACCGAATCCTATTTCCTCAACTCTCCTCCTGAGTAGATACAGCTGCAAAATAGAACACTTTTAGAATGAACACTTACCACAAAATATTTCTTCTAAAATTTATATTTTGGCTTTTAAAAATATATTAAATTTTTTTAAGTACAGATATTTGATGCATACAGTACATATTTTGTGTTCCTTTGAGTATTTATGAATATATATTTTAGTAGTTTTTATGTTCACTAAATTCATTTCCCTAAAAAAGACAGGTGTGGGATGTTCGCGCACATGTGTGTATGTGTGTGTGCATCTGAATGTGTGAAAATGCAGCTTAAGGATTATAATTTAGTCAAGGTCATAAGTGACCCGACGTGCCCTTGAGCATGCTGTTTATAATTGCTGTGGTTAGTTTTCCTTCTCACTGTTTTTACCTATAATGTCAAAACACAATTATATGGAGTTGGTATGTTCACTAATAGCAGTTTATCTCTGCATGGTTTATAGACAGAGTCAAAAGCCAACAACTATAATTACATCCATGTTTCTAACTTAGCAGCGAGCTGGAAAAGTGTGGTTGAAGTATGCTGTGGGTAGAGTGCAGCCAGTAGGAATTATAGGGTAAAGTCATTGCTTTGCATTCTTTTGGTTTTACAATAATTGTTACTTAAATTTTGTTTTCTGGATTTTACCACTGTCTGTTGTGTTTATATGACCACATAAAGAGTGGTTGAGTTACGCGTCTCCCCACTCTATTTTTCTTCTGTTTGCCTTCCTCTATAAATGTAGTTCTCCTTTCACTTTCTTCTGACTCAGCAGACAGTACATTACAGTTAATAGTTTTCTGAAGCAGCCTGATATTCATGCTCTATGGAACCCATAAGAGTTCTACTATTTGCATTATATGTTTAATTGGATAATTATGGGAACCATGTTGAACTGTTAACAACTGTCAAGTCTTTGATTAATCTTTTGAATGCTTGTTGGCATGGTTCAAGTTAGCATTCACAATACAGATTTTTGTTTTGTTTTTATTTGCTGTTCTTATGATTATTTCAGAGGATAAAAATGATTTTTCTAGAAAAATATGTATAATTTCCCATTTTGGCTCACCTTACATATTGTGGCAAAAAAAAACACCAAACAACAGTGCATTTTATTGCTTTTTTATTTTATTGATTCTATGGGTCACCATAATTTATTTCGCATACGAAATATTATAGTTTAATAAATCTCCAGGAAAATATAAGAAAGCTCTTATAGTTTTAATAATCTCAATGATATGTGTGTATGTGTATGTGTGTGTGTGTGTGTGTGTGTGTGTATATATATATATATATATAAAGAATCTTTGCTTTTGAGATAATATTGATTTGAGAACATAGTTTAGAAGAGCTAATAGAAAGAGAACCACCATAAATTTGAAGAATATTCATGGAACTACAGATGAAGTATGTAGAAAATCATTCTTTCACCTATGTGTTCACTTCATATGGGCCTTAAATGATATGGAATGAATGTCGGAATTAGTAAAGCAGAAAATTCTATTCAAATATATATAAGTCATAGGCACTCTTATAGTTCTTTGTTTCATTTTAAGGGCATGTAAGTATGCTTGTGGAACAATAAAATATTTGCTTTTCCTTTAGCAATCTTTAGATATTTATGATATTTGGCCTAACAATGTACAATTTTGGCTTTTTTGTGTGTGTTCTTATATTTTGGTACTGGACAGAGAAAACAGGTCAGGTGCATAGTGGAAAAGTTAGAGGGAATAAACGAATATTTGCAAACAAACCTTAAAAATTGACATGAATGCTATAAAAACTTGCAGGGACTTGATACTACATTTGACGGATCTTTGTATTTTCCTTACATATGCTGCAACTCACTTTTATTAGAATGTTTACTGAGAAATATCATACTTCTTTCTATGTCACACATTTTAGAGTGAGACTGGAGCTAGCTCTATATACTTGAAATTCAGGCCTTTAAATGTTATTTAGTCACACAAGTGACACTTATTTTTTCATTGTAAAAGCTAAAATAAATAGAGCTAAGATTCCTCCTGGTCTATTTCTGTCCCTCTTCTGAGGAAACCACTACCAGTTGGGTCTATAACCCTTCCCAGGTCTTCTCCTATACCTCAGGGAGTATATGTATTTTTTCTGTTTTGCTGTTTATTAAGGGGAGTGTTCCATTGTTCATAAAAGAGATGCATCCTCCAAGGAACCACAGACACCTGCTGTGTGCCTACTCTGAACTGTCTTCTTGGTCCCACCTTTCCTAACACTGTCTGGTGTAGGAATGAAATTCCTTTGTGAACTGGTTGCTACAGGAGACTAGCCAATGAGTTACCTCATTCCTCGAAGGCACGTTACAAATTGAATACTGACCACAGGAGCATTGATCTTGTGGGAAATACTGCTTGAAAATAAAATGGGGATGCAAGAGTAGGAAAGATTGAAGTATTAAAATTGATTAGAATAGGTCTTGCTGAGGAGGCAACATCTGAGTAAAGACTTGAAGAAGATGGATGAATATCGGAACTCTTAAGTACTTAAATGTGTGTGTGTGTGTGTGCGCACACACGTGCACACATGTGTCTAGCTATTCACATATTTCTTACATTAACCCTACGAAGCAAACTCCTTTATCATCTCCTTCTTACGTGTGAGGAAACTGAGAAACAGAAAGGTTAAATAATCTGTCCAATGTCACATAACTAGTAAGTGGTGGAATCAGGATTTGTACATAAACAATTTTGTTAAACTATTATTTTAGATTAGCTCTTAAACTGACTTAGTGAAGCTAATCCAGGATAGGAATAACCTCTTTAGTAGACCGTGTATTAAACTATGTATACAATATTCAGATTAATTTCTCTTTCTAGGAAATAAAATACTGGATTTTACCTGTCATTTTTAAAGTGTGTCATTTTGAAGTACCATCTTGGATCAAGTTAATAGGGTTGGATGGGCACTTCAGCTGCTAGCAAAGCAATCCAGCTACTTATGTTGAAAGTGTATTTTGGTACTTCAATCAAATGCACAAAAGATGTGGAGGAAGGAGGATTGTTTTAGATGAAGAATATGCAAAAGTAATCTAAACACCGTTCTTACCTCTTGAATTTGCATTATTTTTATAAGACCATTGTTTACAGTTGGGAGCTTTATGGTAATTGTACCTTCCATTGAGGTTCAAGATGGCCTCTTCAGCCCGCTCATAATAGGATAATGAACTGGAGAGGAAGAGTATGAAAGGAGTGTGTAGAAGGAGCAAATTCAGACTAGAAGCAGTACATGTTGTAGTTCATAAATATTCATCCATGAAAATTTCTTAGGTGCTTTGCGTTGTAGATGAGCAACTTATATCAAACTAAATTTATATATTGTTTGCTGAAGTAAGTTATTTCAATCCCTGCTATCTCAAAACCCTTTCTTTGAAGGTCTTTTGACCTATCTTTGCTATGGAGACAGTGTGATCACCGTTAGCCTCAGCTTCCTTTTATTTGGGTTTTCAGTAAGCTCTCAATCTTAGCAATCAATTCTTGGGTAAAATGTATGAGAGGTAGTGGGAGGAGGGTATAACTTTGAGGATATATTTATTAATATCAAAAATAAGATTCACAGTTTTCAGGCATGATAGACTTTTTTCATCATGGTGATCAATAGATTAATAGACAATATTCTCCTGTTGTCATAGAAGAAATAAGGACTTGGCTTCCATTTTGGGTTCCATTATCAGTTATTGAGACTTAAGCTTTAATTTCACCATCTGTAAAATGGTACTGGTGTTAACAGTTACTCCAGAGGATAAATTTTGATAATCTGTGTGAAAGGGCTTTGTGAGCTACAAGTTCTTTCTTTCCCCCTCTTCCTTTCTCTCGATCTTTACACACACACATACAGACATATTATTAGATGCATGTATTTATTTTTCTCTACTCTCTCCACTAAAATGAAAAATTTCTGAGAATATGAACTATAAGTTATTCATAACACCTTGCTTAATGTATAATACTTATAATGTTTTTGCATTGAGCTTATTTTGGATTTTTAGCTTATCTTAATGTTTTACTGAAAATCTTTTAAAGTTAGTTAACACATTTTTTTTTTTTCTCAGTGAATCTATAGTTTATAAGCAGAGCAGACTCCTGGAAAATGCAAGGGACAAATGACGTGGTTAGCTTCGTGCCCTTTCTAGGAATATTTTCTGTCAGTCTTAGTTTTGCACTTTCTTCAGAGAAAGTCACCATTTATAAATCATTTGGGTTAAAGGTTCTAATTATCTACTAAACAGTTAAAACATTACACCTTACTAATGTTCCCTACAGAGTACTGTTCCAATTCCCAGCTCACTTTTTTAATGTTTTGCTCACTAACCCCCAAATCTAAATGTTCAAGGCTGTGTTCACTCTGAGGCTCACACCTTTTCTTTCCTTGGCCATTGAAACAAGCAGAGGAGATACACTGGTCTTCCTTGTCTGTAGTGTTTTTTGTCGACTTCTACATGTGTTTCAGACCATTGGACAGTCTAGTTTTGGAGGTCCAAAATAAGGCTTTGATGGAACATATGTGTCTTATTAGCAATGTTATGACAAATAGCGACAGCTGTATAAACTAATCTTTCTATAGCTTCACACAGGGGACTCAATTAACCACGGACCACTGTCAGCCTTTAATCTTTTTTACCTCTTGGTTCCTGTGAACTCTTCTATTGGACGTTAGGGTTATTCTTACCCACAAACAGAAGAAAATGTCAAATACTACAAGTCAATTGAACTTCCCTTGGTGTTCTCTAAAGTGATTTGGAGAAGGGCTAGAGATTATAATTATTACTTATTGGTTTCGATTAGAAAGACATATACTGGTCCTTAGGATGGTTGTGACAGAATTTGAGATGAATGTGGCTTTGGAATTGTTTCTGAATTTACCACCAAAGTTCATGGTCTTAAGAAGCTGACCTCTGAAGTTGAGAGTGATTATGGTATGAAGCAGGGTGTCAAGGACATAGCATCTTCCAGAAACAGTCACAGGAGACGGACACACCTTTGTGGGCACTTTGTCATGTAAAAGTCTACTTTTATGTGTTATAATTTCAAGGCATGAGAAACAGAAATCTCAGGTGACCTTTTACCTCTTTAGGTAATTTCTATCTTTATTTCTTTGTCAGAAAAAAAGATGGCACACTGGGTATTCAAGTACATTGACGAACTTGGAAAAGAAGAGTTACAACCTTAGAATAACAATGACCAAAAGTTAAGGTTCCAGTTTAAATGTCCAGTACTTGACACTTGAACCCCTTGTTTGAGGCCCTTGCTTTAGGTCTGTCTTTAGAGGACATCTGAAATTCCTTTGGCTTCTAATCTATGGCAAGCGAACAAGAATAGATGACAAAGGGATATAAAGATAGAGCTCAAACAAGTTGTTGTTAATTCTTTCTTTCACCTAAGAGGACTAATGAAAAGCTTAAATTACTAAATTCAGACGAGACCATTGTCGCTACTTGCCAAACAGTACATGCTTATGCATCTGTCTAATCCATATTTGAAAGCCACAAACAGAAGCACATAATTTGGCAAAACACCAAAAACATGCCTCAGCACACTTCTGGAGATTCTTCCAAATGACTTATTGATTAAAAAATTTTAGTGTGTGCGTGTGCCTGTGTGTTTGCGTGTACATGTGTGCATACATTCATATTGTCTGGAGATTTTTAAAAGAAATTCTGCCAGAAAACTATGCGTATTACACTTATTTGGGGGTTTGAAGACTTTCTTCAATATTCTGAATTGTAGAAAGCAAGCAATACAGCTGTTTATTAAGCAGTTACTTTCTCTTTTATTTTCAAGATAAGTACAAAGTTGTTACTTAAAAAGAAAATTCTCCCAAATGTAACATATAAAGCAGTTTATCCTTTAAGAAGGTTAAAATACGCTATTTGTTTAAATTTTTTTTTCAGATGAGTTACACATAATAATTCATTATAAGAAAAAATTCTTCATAGCAGCAGAAATATCCTAAATTGATAAATTATTCTTTCCTAAGCTGTTTATGAAAGTATTTTTCCTTTGCTAGGTTGCTGCTTGATATGGAAAAGATGCACTTTAGAAAAAGCACATAATCTTACTTCAATCCAGAACACTTGAAGATATTTAGAAAGTAACTACATGAAGTTATATTAACAACAGTGTGGAAGACAAACAGTCCACAAGACATCTTTGGTGTGGTCCACTTTCCCTTGCATGAATATTATTTTTAAAAGTCAGGCGCTTATATGTGTAGTATTTTATTTAAACACTCTGGCTTCCTTTACAGGGTAGGTATTATCATTGCTCATTTAAAGATGATGAAATCAGAGCTCAAAGGGTTTACATGAGCTGCCCAAGATCACATGGCTATGAAATGGCAAAGGCAGGATTAATCTCAAGCTTGTCTGACTCTATAGATCATGCCCTGAACACTATACCTTTCGACCTTCTGTGAAGGAGGTAAATACAACAAATCCACCTTTTCCAGTCATTCATCTCCCCTCCATTCCTTGAATTCAAGCTATACTGCTCTGAAGTTAATTTCATATAGATTATGTATTTCCTTATTAAGGGGCTTTATATTTGTAAATTACTTAGCACTTTTGTCTTTTATTTACAGTATCTTGTTTAATAGTTAACTCAATTCAGTGAAATAGATATTATTCCCATTTTACAGCTGAGAACCATTGAGTAATTCATCCAACGGGTAGTTGAGAAGTGGGGTTTAAATATATGATTCTTCCCCAACTATTTTTTCCCGATTGCATTATAAATGCCTCAAATCCACGGAAAATCCACGCTTGGCTCTCCACCTCATACTTAAGAATTGAGTAGGGTAAACCTAGAACCTTTTGACTTAATTTAAAAAAATGGATCTGTAGTACCTAACCATTTAATTCTTTGTGAGCATCTTCTTACATTACAGGTGCAAATTATTCATTGGTCGAGCTATAGTATGCAATTCAGAGTCTTCATTTTTGGCTATGAATGAGTTCTTTTTTTCTTTCTTCCTAGTTTCAAGGAAATTTTTGGTATTCTGGTAGGTAGGGATTTGAACATCAACAACTTTTAGTCTTTTGGTTTCATTAGGCATAATAGCGTTAGGTGATTAAGGTTACTGAATTCACACAAATGTAAAGAACAAAAAACAAAAAGGGGGTGGGGAAAGGAGGGTAAGGATTTAGTTCTTACTGCTTTTATTTATCTATTTGTGGTGGTATTTGAAAATTACCCCAGGAATGTAGCATCTTTTTCCTCCTACTGCAGGCTTAATTTTGCATCAGTTTCTTAGTATGAAATATGGCATAGTATCACACTCATGTCCCTTCAGGTAAATATGCACAATGAGGAAATTAAGACCTAAGGACTTAAGCCTCAGTGTATAATACAGTTTTCACTATGTACACATTCTTTATTCTACAAGGTGAATGAGATGACTCAGAAGGTAGTCATGAGAGTCTTCCTGGCCTGGCACTGTTTCTTACCGTGGCTCAGTGTACTTTTTTCTTGCCGTTTACTCCAACCGCACTAATATCCCTTTATTATTTCTCTTACTATGACTTTGAGATTGACAATTACCAAAACCCCCAAACCATTATGAAGTCAAATGTGTTCATGTGAATATTGGTTTATAAAAAAGGAGTCAACATTAGATGACCAGAAAGGTAATAAACTGTCGATTACTCATTTAAATATGTGATACAAATGGAGAATCTGCAGAGTTCGGTGCACTCAGAGAGATGCACTTGGCTCAGTCCATGTAAAACTCATCAATGGATCAACAGCAAAATCCACCATTGTGAACTGAGTCTTATTGGCTAGATTGAAGCATGGAAAAATTAAGAACTTTTAGCGATGGTTCATCCACAGATTTTATCTTAGATTTTATCAGATTAATGATCTAAGACAGCTGACTTGATTTTCTAATGAAATAAGTCAACTAAGAAAAAAACTCCAGTTTCTTATTTGTTGCCTAACAAGATTTCCAAGTTAGTTGCCTTGGTACAGTTGATTTTACTTTCTCAAGAAATCAGTTTATTTAGCCAAAAAGCAAACAATTTCACCACCTTTTGTCCGGTGCTTAAACAATGTTTCCAAAAGATTATTATCCATCACCATGATATCGGAGTAGGGTGGGCCCCATTTTTTTTTTTTTAAAGATAATGCTCTCTCTTTATTTTGAGAATTTTAGACTATTTAGACTTAATTCTTGTGCCTCATATTGAATACTTGTTCTAGAGAAATGTGATCCCAGGAATGTTGGTGATTTGCTGTTTTAGAATGGTGCTATGCTTTAGGTTTCTGTTCAAATCTAAGATTTCAGAAGAGTCAGTAACTGCAAATAATCTAAAAGGGGAAGAGTGAAGAATGCTTCTAACTTCCCTTTGAAATGAATAGCTCTGCCAGAGCAGCAGCTATTAGAAAAACAAAAACGACAAAGAAAAGCTGCTCAGCTCAGCACACAGAGGTAAATTTACTTACATCAGACTGAAAAATGAGGGCTGGGCTTTGAAAAGACATCCCTCCTGACTAGAGGAGAGCTTGTAATTTTGGCATGGCTGCGGCCCTCCTAAAGCCCCTGAGAAATTCTGAAAAACATTACAAAACTGTACTTAATATTAATGGATGTCTTTGTGCATGCGTGTGTGTGTGTGTGTGTGTGTGTGTCTGTCTGTCTGTCTATGTCTGTGTGTGTGTGTGTCTGTCGCATGCCCGTGTGCTTGTGCATGTACACTTAGGGGAGAAGAATGCCAGAGAAGGGGGAGAGAATAAAGAGAAGAAAGGATTACTCAAGATTAGGAACTACCAGTGAAAATGTCTAATTTCTGAAAAATAATTTGCATCTGTCATTTTGTACTCTTCAACCAATAGTGGATTTGTCAAGAGATTTAAAGGAACACATGCAATTTAGAAACTAAGGTAGTCTTGCAATATCATGGCCCTCTTAAACTCTAAAATACTTTGTAGATAACATGGCTCCTAACTAATGTGATGTCAAATCATAGTCTTATCTGTTATATGACATCAGAGGTGAAAAAAAAGACTATTTCCCTGTGGCTAATTGTGATGAGTGTCACATTATGCTGTACTATAGTGAACAATTTCAGAGGCACCAAAAGCATGCAGCTCTGCCTCTTGGGAGGGGACTTTTCCTTTGACGCTCAGCTTCAGGAAACGTGAACATTTGTGTTTTCAAGACCACATACCATTGGGAAGGAAGTAGGGGTGGAGATGCGTGCTGAGATTAAGTGGATATGAGAATCTCTGTACTGTGTACAATCTGGGAACTGCTGGATTGTAGGTAGCCCTCTTTCTGGCATGCCTTTAGAATTTTCAAAGTCAGACTGACAATAATGTTGATACTTGCTAAGGATACTTTTCACAAAATAATTTGTTGACTTTGAAGGTTTAGGCAGACCGACTTCTGTAGAACATGCTTGACCAGCATGGCTGTAACTTGTGTATGCGCATGGGTCAGGAGACAGCGGGCAGAGATCTGCAGCTGGATAGTCCACAGTCATACTTCTTCAGCATACATGACTGTTACCTATCATGCTAAAGGAATTCAGTAATTGTGGGAACCTGTTGTTAAAAATCAACTTGAAGGTTGTTTTCAGAAAGGAGGCATTAACTCCTCATAGCCGAGTCGATCTCTACTTAGGCACTGGCCCACATTACCTTAACGGATGCAAGGCCCATTCCACTTCCACATGTGGAGAGTTAGGCAGGTAAGAAACACAGAAGCTGAGTTTCTTTTCAGAGTTGATGATGTGGAAAAAAAACTCCACAGAAAATTCACTCATTTAAAAAGAGTGCCTTGACTTGCTGTGGAGTTGAAAACTGGGAACATGTTTTCTCAGACGGGCATTGTTGGCTGGTTAATGAGTGATCTCCCTGGCCTGCTCTGGCTGTGCATATTTTCTTGACTTAGGACTGACAGTCTCAATATAATCTTAATTCATTTTTAGTCTAGGCTGACTAAATCTTCTGATTTGGCAAAGTAGAGTGTCAGGATTGCCACTGTTGTGTTTGCTCTGGATTTATATCTTAAGTTGAGGTTAAGTAACACATTTACATAAATCAACTCAGTGCTAGACTCTGATAAAAAAATTGTTTTACAGAGAGAAAAAACTAATTGTATTGCTTCCTGAGATTTGCTTTTATTTTATGTTAAACCTCAAAGGATTTATAAATTTAACATGTTCTGTGTTAAAATTAACTCTTCTGTGGATTATGCTTCTATAAAGCAGAATGAAAAAATTTTATATGCAAGAACCGGTTATAGCTGCTGCTACAATGGGATGACTTTCCTGGAGGAAGAACATAAAATGCAGAAGGCTAATGTCATTTAGCAAAATACTAACATGCTTTTAAAGAAAGAGTTGTATTTTCTGATTGGCAGCACAAGGACTCCAAAAGAATAAAAAAAGTTTTTCCAATAATAAAGATATTGCAGAAAGGTGAAGAAGCTTTAAATTTATAGTTGCCACTATTTAAGTAGGAGCGTTTTTTTTTTTTAAATAATAGTGATTTATTGTGATTCATGCAAGTATCTTTTCAGAATTTATTTCTTTTAATATAACAGCAAGAAAAAATGTCATGGCTGTATATTGAATGGTTCATCATTTATTAATACGCGTTCTATTTAAAACAATTTTACTTTTATTAAAATTTCCTTGTATTTATTTTCAAATCACTTTAACAAACATATAAAGTTTGAGAATAAGATATTTTAAATACATGTTATAGTTGCAAATGCCAGAAATATATGGAAAGAATAAGAGATTGGTAGCTATTTCAAGTTTATTGAAAACATATAATGGAAGCTGCTACTTTCAATACTTTGAAATGGTAGCAAAACAGTAATGACTATGAGATATAGTGTTAAATGTCTGACTTTTAAATGTAATTTTTTTTATGGCTACCAAATGGAATTTGCCTTTTAACAATGCTAGTTTTGTGTGTTCATAAAACTAGAAAATGCTCAATAACTTTATGACAAGTTTTCATTTTCATTAATGTATTTTCTTCCTAGAATTATTAGCATCATTAAAATATTCTTCTGTACCTAGGGGGAAAAAATCCACTATCCTGGGTCTTTGTGAGTCTACTTAAGATGAACCAAATGACATGGCTCATATTCATTATGAACAGTAAATTTCCCTCTGCGGGATGGCTTTGTATAATGTTTTGGTGTCCTTAAAGAAATAATTGTTGACTCTTTAAGTGTTTTCCTTGAGGTTCCATATTCCTTGACTTTATCTCATTTTGTTCCATTTTATAATAGTGTGGCTGTCTGGCTAACCTCTTGTTCTTCATCAGTTTGCTTGGAAAGATAGGATTCATATTTTCAGTCTCTAAAAGGTAGAAGCATGTGTTTTGTCCAGCTGAGTCTCTTGGTCTGATTTTTTTTTCTGGTCCTAATACATGTTTATTCCTACATGTGACAAATCTGCAGTCGTGTTTTCTTTCTGAGTTATAATGACTCAGATGTCATAATTAATTTGATGAGCAGGTGGGGGTTATTAGCCTTGTGCTTCACTTGCTAATAGCTGCACAGTTTTTCTAAAGTACTCTTTCAACTAAGGAGGCATTTCTTCACATAGAATAAACAGTACAGCACAAAAGCCTCAGTTAGATAACTATCCGTGGGCTTGAAAAGCTGCCAAGCAGATGTTGTTATTGGAGCTGGCCCAGGCGAGATTGGGCAAGGCAGATGCTCGCAGGGAGGGGAGGGGGGAGGAGAAGGGGGAGGAGATGTAAGAGAGCAGAGGTTGGGTGGGGGGGAGAGGGAGGTTCTACAGGACTCATGCTTTCTTTGCAGGGGTTGGGCCAGATTTTGTTGGGGTGGGAATTGTCTTCTCATGAGCCATCTTCATGATTATGGCCTCTGGTTGGTCCCTTGAAATGTAACTAAATGAGGATTGGGTGAGTGTGGCAGAGACCCTCTCTAAATATCCACATGGGAATGAATCTGAGTGTTCATCCAGCAGTCTGAGACTTCTGGTTTGCATTAGGGCGGCTGTGTGCAATTTTTGAAGGGCCTACAGAGACTGCTTCATACCTACTCACATATGTAATGGACATGACGGCCCTGACATTTACCAGAGCTCATAGGTTCTGCTTTATTGCTATAAATTAGGTCGTGCAAATTTAAGACAAAATGCTGTTTTGTTTCCTGTCACCTCACTATATAATATTTTTCTGAGTATTCTCCACTCTTTATTAAAATGTTGTAAAGTAACAGCATACTTTTAACAATTAAAATCAATCTTGGAACATGTTAGATTTGTATGAGGTAAACATGTGGAAGTTTTAATCTAAGCTGATCTCGTTTCTGTCCTCTGCCTTTTTTTTTTTTTTTTTTTTTTGGTGATCTAAGGCTTTTTAAAACTCATCTCTCACTCCCCTTCACTAGATTAAATTCTGTAATCTCATTTTTCTTTGAGCTGATCTCAAGCCAATGGTCTGGGGATTTTATAGCCAAGGGATAATTTTTGATAATGGGCTATTAAAACACTTGCAGCTCCTATCCTGTCTTTCAAATTAGTGTGTGCACAGATTGTCTTTCTGGGGAAAAGTCTTTCCCTTGGCAATAAGCAACTGATTATGTGTCATAGGCAGCATAAAAGCTTCCTGTAAGGCTTATATGAAAAACATAGGTAAATAATAAATGATAGATAACAATGGTAACTGTGTGGTGGAAGCAGCAACTCTGCTCAGGATTTTTGTTTTATCCTTTAGAGAGAAAGTCTTGTTTTTCCATATTCAGACAGATTTAGTGTGTTCTGACAACAGGGTCATCTAACAGTTTGCTTAACGATGGAAGTACAGTGGCCTGAGACAGCTGTGTAAGGTCACGTAACTTTCTTTGTTGTTTATAGTGTGCTTATTAATAGGTTAAAATGAATATCTCACTGGACAGAGGTCAGGTAGCACCTGTATAAATAATGAATTTGCCTTTCCAAAATATGTAATGTAAAATTAATATACATAGCTTGCCACTCTTTTTTTTAGTTCAACTTCCTTTCTTTTTTTTAAAAAAATTTTTTGAGGTGTGGTTTAAAGTAAAAATTACAGGTTCTGAGAAGGCAAACAAATTTATTCTCCAATACTCTGTTTTAGTGTCACTGAGATTTTGTTAGCATAGGATTAAAGCCAGTATCCTCAGATTAAAGATGGTATCTGATGCTGTATCTTAATTATTTTTCACAAGAAAAAAAATTTGGACAGATAGGCATTTGTAACATAAAGCCACCAATTGTGAAACCTAGGTGACATGAATTGTGCTGAGTGTTGGCATGGATGCTTTTCTTCTTCATGTGTAAAATCAGGCTTCAGACATGTCATATGTGTGAAATGCATTGCCACAATGTGTGCAGATGGTAAGAACACATATGTCTCAATACCATTCTCTTAGCCTGTATGCTTTATCATTTAATAGCCTGACAGATGCATATGTACAAATTCATTCATTGCCCTCTCTGTTGATTGGTAGTACTCTTGGAAATGCTGTTGTAATTTGGCAAACTGAATCTTGGTAGGGGAGCAGTACTGAAAGTAATGAAGAAATGACACAATTATAGTTTTAAGCCTTGTGCTTGGAGTTATAAGACTTCTTTAACTATAAAGTTTTCAGTGTTCTATAATGTCTAAAAAAGATAGGAAAAAACCAGTTTTATATTTGATACAACATTTGAAAAATTCATGTCTTTTCATCAGCAAGGGCTGATGAAAAAGGCCCTGAATCATTCTGAATCTGCACAGAATGAGGTATGGTGTTCTATGTGATATCAGGTTAAATAGACATGGACAGAGTCTATAAAACTGTTATTAATATAATAGAGAACTTCATGAGTCATCATTAGAAAAAACATGTATTTGTATACTGTTAACTTAAATAATTTTCCTGCAACAATTACTGATATAACACTGTTAGCTAGTAAAGTGAATGTTAATACTACCTCTAATCCAGTTAATGGTTGTGCTGCAGCTAGGCTGTCAACTGTGTAAAATTGAAATCCAGAGCGACCACCGTCAACACCTCTTTAGTTCTAACTATGTAGATGTCTTATTCAGTGAACACTTGTTTAGTGCCTACTATGTGACTAGCAGTGTGCTCAAGGTGGGGGAAATACCAAGACCAATAAAGTGTTGATCCCTGTCTTCAAAGAGTTTATAATCTAATCTAGTAATGAAAACAGAAACAAAACTAACCACCTAAATCATATAAAACAGATTGTAGACATGTAGATAGATAAAAAGTGCTATTGTAGTACATATGAGGGAATTCATTAATTCACAAGAATCTAAATAAGGCTCCTGTGACTCAAGAAATGAGCTTGAAAGATGAGGACAGTTTTATCAGACAGGAATGTGAGGAATTGGGGGTCCTGGAGGCTGGGAATAGCACAAGAAAAAGTAAGTCATTGGGGATAGTAGGGCTTGTTGGAGGGTGGGGTGTCAGGACCTATCAGCAGGAGGTTGAGTGGATTTTAGCTTGTGTAGGGGAGTAAAGAGACTTGTATGAGACTAGACTGAAGATTAAGGTTGCTGAGGGCTTCGAGTGCCATTATAAAGAGTTTCCAGTGGGTACTTCTTCAAGTTTTCGAGCAGTTATACTTAGATTGTCTTTTAGAAGACAACTCTGACAGCAAAATGGAGGCTAAGTTGGAGGAGGGAGAAAATAGAGTCAGAGAGGAGGACATTTTAAGCCAGGCTTTCACATTTTTATTTAAAATATTATTGTTGTGTTCTCCATATGTATGGGGTATAGCATATAAAGATTTAGAACAAAACCATGGACTACATGCTTATTCATTTCAGTAGTTTAAAATATTTTAACTAGCACCTACTGCATGTCAGTGACATTTCTAAGGGCTGTGGATACAGTAGTGAACAAGACAGAGGTGACTTCTGCCCTCAGGGAGCTTACCTTCTATTGGAGGAGAATGATCAATCAGTTCGACAAATTAGTAAATCAAGTAATTTCAGATTGTGGTAGCTGCTATGAGGAAACAAATAGAATGATACGATAAAAGTGTATAGAGTAAACTAGAGATGGTGTGCAGAGGTCTTTGTTAGCTAAGGTCCTCTGAGAAAACCTTTCTGAGGAAATGAAATATGAAAAGATGAGTGGTAGCTTCGTGTCCTAGTCCTTTTGGTATTGTCAACTCAGTTATGAATATAGCTTTGGTTAAAAGTTCCTTTACGGCATTTGTGCTTACAGAGATAACCTCAGGAACAGGGTAACCTTTCATGGTTATCAAAAAGCTGTCTATAAGAAGCATTTCACTGTATTCCTGAATAAACTGCATTTGCAGAAACATGATTTAACCTTAGGTGGGCTTCACTGTTAATAAAATATTTAAGAAACATCTTATATGTAAAAGATCCATATACAGAAGACCTTGGCTTATTTTACAAAAACTGCTTTTCCCCATTATGTTGTTTAGTGTTCCTTATTCAAATATCTAATAATCGATTTCTTTGAGAAATAGATTATTGGGAATTGTGTAATTCATCTAGTTTTCTTCCTTTTTCTGTATGCTAGGAAGCTCTGAGCTCAAAATTTGTGTTAATTTGTCTGTTTTTCTCTCTTTGGATTCTTTGATAGCAGCTTCTCTTTCTTGTCTGGGTTTTGCGTTTTCTCTAGTGGATTATTGCATTTTGATTAGGTGAGGTGTCAAGTCATTACTTGTAATAGTACATTAGTAAAAATCAGTCTTCCAGTTTGATACTCAGGATCTGACTGAGGGAAAAAATGACAGAGTCTGAAGATACTGAGAAAAGAGAATTTGGTAATGGAGGGGCATGAAGAGTATGAGAGAGGGAGGAGGAGAAGATGACTCCACCACCGGATGAATGCTGAGGTGCTCACAAAAATGGGCAACACACGAGAAAGAGCAGATCGGAGGAAAAGATAGACTTGGATTTTAGACAAGCTAGTGGTCACATGCTGCTGAAATGACTGGCAGTCAATTGAAAAGAGTGCTTAGAGCTCAAGAGGAAGGTTGCAACTAGGAATACAGATTGGAGAGTAATTGAAGGTTTGGAAGTATATGGATATGTCAAGAGAGGGATTATTTCTAGAGAAGATCCGAGGGCTGCACATGGATCCTTGAGGGAGGTCTACAGTGAATGACTATGGAAGAGGAACCCACATCTTCTAGCCCCCAGGACCTTTGTACATTGCTGTCACACCAAAACCCCAATCCTCCATTTTTCAGCTGACTAGTTTTGATTCTTCTTTCTGTGCCCATCTGAGACATTTTGTATTGCATTAAGTTTATCCTCCCTTGTCTAAGATGGTTGCTTCTCCTGTGGGCTCTTACAGCATTTTTGACTTCTCTATCATAGGACCTATCATGTAGTGTTGGAATTGCTCATTTAGCTCTCCTTCCCCCACTACATTGTGAACTCACTAACAAATGTATCTCCAGCATCTAACTCAATGCCTGCTCCATAGCTGGTGCTCAATACACATTTGTTAAGTGACTAAATAAACTAGAAGGAGTCATCCTAAAAGTGAGAGGAGTGTTGTCTCAGAGATATCAGAGGAAGACATAGTATTTAAAGTAAGTGATACATAGTAAACACAATTGTGTTCATAATATACCCTCTGTCTACTTGGGCTGCCATAACAGAATACCATAGATCGAGTGGTCTAAACAATATAAATTTATTTCTCACAGTTCTGAAAGCTAGGAAGTCCAAGATCAAGTTGTCAACAAGGTAGGTTTCATTCTGAGGCCTCTTCTTTTGGATTTTAGACACTGCATTCTCACTCTGTCCTCACATGGCAGAGAGGGAGCAGATAAGATCTCTAGTGTATCTCCTTAAAAGAACACTAATCCTATCCGATCAGGGCCCCACCCTTATTACCTCATTTAATTTTAATTACCTCCATAGAGGCCCTATCTCCAAATACAATCACATTATGGGTTGGGCCTTCAACAAATGGATGGCAGGGGGGCACAAACATTAAGTTCATAACACCTCTTTCATAGCTGGATATTATGTGTGGTTCATAGATAGATAGGTAGACAGATAGTTATTCCTAGTTGCAAATATGATATAATGTATAATCCATAGTGGAAAACATCTACCTTTGCTCTGAATCCTGATCCAAAGGATGTTGCTGGGACCCAGGTCTACCTGGCTGAAATCAATCCGTTTTGATCCAGTAATTCTTATGGCTTATCTTAAAGTGATTCCCTTCTCATGTGGTTCACTAAATCTGCTTTTTTACTCACTTAACACTGTTGTTAATGACTGAATGTGCTTAGGCTATAGCTTGAAAAGGAATTTCGTGAGTAGAAGGGTGTCAGGCACAGGAATGTATTAGGGAGGGAGTTTATGGAACCTGATTTATTTTTAAATTAGATTAGATGATTATCTGCTTAAATCACTATAGGTGTGGCTTTGCCTTAGGTGAGGGGATAGCCCAGTTTTTCTTTCAAGTTTCTTATTAGCCCTAACATTCTCTGATTGGAATTTAAAAATTCATATTTTCAGGACTCTTTGAAATACTTTTCTTCTCTATGTCCTAGAAGTACTGTTTGTTGAAAATAAGACAGATTCAGGAAAGAATATCTGTATAATATTGTAGGAGAAGACAAATAGAACAAAGATTTTTGGATATTAATGAAAATGTTTGTTTTATTACATATGGAATAATCCTCAGATATGTAAAAACTCATTACTGATTATTTTTACTTTCCCGAAAAAACCACAGTAATCTGTCTTTTTCTCACCTAAATGCTCTTAGGTACCACATATGATAGGGGTTCAGTTGGTCTCTCTCTATTTTGATAACATTATTTAACCTCTTTTAATCACTTTCTATATTTCTGGAACATTATTTATTTCGAATTAAAATAAAATGACCTAAGTATAGAAATAACATTCTTTGGGTGTAAGAATGGTCATTGACTGGACAGGGCCACCTCTCCTAGGAGCAGAGAGGGAGGGAAAAAAAAACTTTTGACTTTTAAAAATATAACATATATATAGTCTTAGTAGGAATATCTATTTGCGTGGCTTTTTTTTGTTTTGTTTTTTTGTTTGTTTGTTTTTGTTTTTGGCCAATTTTAAATGAGCACGTCTATATTTCTATAATGTTCACTGGGAAATTTGTTTCCCTAAGGCCGGAAGTCTGGGCCAGAGGCAAAACCTTTGAAGTTTGTCTCCTTTCTTCCTTTGTACATTAAAATAAATCAAAACAAAACTGTAATCCCTTTATTATATTTGACAACCATGAAGTATTGCTCCACCCTATATCAGTGAAATCACCTTTTCTTACTTGAACCAGGAGTTTTTTTGGATTGTCTTTTTTAGGGGGCATAGGCATGACATAGGAGCAATAACAGGGGAAGATGAGTAACTGCCAAACACTGAGCTCAGACTCTGATATTTGGGTTCAGAAATTGAACTAATTGTTTTCAATTTTACTGAATAGGCTCCTGCATTTGTCTGGAGCTCAATTTCCCACTTGCTGTCCTTCAACTCTTCACTTATGAGTTTGATAGTGTAGGTCCATAATTATTCTTTATAATGAATACATAATACAAACTCTTTGGGTGATTTGGAGTAACTGTGAAGAATCTGAGTGAAAAACCTGTGTATGGCCATTCAGATCCCTCTGATGTCACCAGTGCTGAATTCCATAATAAGGGTTTGGGCCAGGTATTAGGGAAGCGGCATTCAACTCCCGGCCCCTCTTCCCCATCTTCTTGGAATGAGTTAATGTTTTCATATTTTTAAGTTTTTTTTTTCCATAGACAAATACGGGTATAGAAATAGACTTAAAAGTAAGGGCACATACTTTATTTTATCAGAACAATGACAGAGAATGATGAAATTGAGAATTCTCGAAGAGTTTTTCTTCACAGGGAAGAACCGATGGCAATCATTTCTTCATGAACAACCTTGAGTTTACAGCTTTTGTGAAACAAACGCCCCTTGTCATTCAAAATACCATTGAAAATCCACCCTCAAATAATACATTAAAGGAGTAAATATAAAACAAGGAAAAAACACCTTGTTTAACACTAGTTTTATTTTAGAGACTATACAAATAACAAAATCATATTGTAGTTTAAAACAAAAAGCCACTCTCTCGGCCCTTTTCTTTTGGGGGAAGTGGGACAGATGTTTAAACAATATTGTGGGCTCTGTGCATGCTGCTGTACTTGGAGACCTTGGGAAAGAAATCATGTCTGCACCCCTGGCATTTCACAGATTTAGACCCCTGACCTAGAAACACTTTAAACAGATGTTTAGTTCAAGGGATTTATGTAGACATTTTTTTTTTTTTCCTCCCTTTGGAAATGGCTGCCTTTAAAATGGAGCTTTTTACTAAAAAAGGGACCAGAGAAACAACTACATCTCACAACTTTCTAGTTTCATGTTGAAACTGTTCTCGTGCAACAGGAATAAAACAAACAAACAAACAACCACGTCATCAGCCATTTCTGTTTGTGTGTATGAATATCTTTTTTTCCCTCACTCTCATTTCTGTGTTTGTTGAGTAGAGACTTTCCACAATAAGAGTTTATCAAAGGAGAAAAGATTTCAGAAGTCCCCTATAGATTACGAACCAGCATAAATTGTGGCTTCTCTTTCTTTCCTCATCTCACCCTCTTTGCCCTCTTCTTGCCCTCCCTCTCCTCCAAATCACATTCTGCTCCTTCTCCCAGAAGTGATTCTGTCTAAGTTTGATCTTGGTGTGTGGAACTCATTCCATAATTTGGGTCGGTCAGAAACGATGCACATTGCATCATAGCTGCCTGTATGAAAGTGTTTATTTCATATCTGAAATGTTTTCATGTGCGTTTGCTCTGCTTTGACTTGCAGAAGGAGAAAGAAAGTAGTTTTACTGGAGGCAAAACAGCCACCTGTGAAAACTAATTGCGTAGGTAGAAGTTTGATGGTATCTCTGGGAGGGATCCAGCAGGAAGAAAGTAAATGTTCTTAATCTACAAGGAAATCACCTGTGTGCCAAACTGACCCTCCTCATCAAAGCCAGGATTGAAAAATCCCATCAAATTGGTGGCCTGTGTTTAGGAGGCTGGGATGGGGAGGAAGGCAAAAGGGAAGAGCCCTGAGAAGGCAGGTACCATTTTCGTGGTGAATGTGTAGATATGTGAAAAATGACAAAAGTGTTAGGGTCAACTAAACTGCCTCACTAAGAGTTGACATGTGATTTGAATGGTCCTTAGTTACCTAAAAAACAATATGAGATATGGCTGCTTTTGAGTTTGTTCTTTCTTCACCCTAATCAAGTTTTCCTTTTCAGTCTTAAATGCTACTGTCTTGGCTTTGTTTGTTTGTTTGTTTGTATCTTTCCTCGATTCCACCAATCTAGTATACTCAAATATTCCTTGTTATTAAAAGACTAAGATGTATAGTGATGGAGAGGCGGGAATCAGTGATGCAGGCTACCTTTGGCACCATCTGTTTAGTTCTCTGAATTGATTGTCCACAAGTTTAGAAAGAGCAGGTCCACTGGGGCCACACCGTGTACACACTAGTAAGCACGTTGTCTCTGTCTGAACTCATCGTAGAAGACAGAGCTGTGGCTGTGATTGGTCTTCCAGGTGGCAAGATCTGAGCTAACATGCAAGATTCTACATTTTGTTGGTCAGTGTAGGTAGAAATCAGTTACAGACTCGGTACTAGATGTGCTCAACTAACACACCTACATGTTGCCTTAGTTATGCAGCCAGAAAGTTTTGAAGCATGTATCTGCATGCTAGTGACTTTTCTAAATGGCTGTCTTCCATGGGAAATCAACACTCTGGAGAGGAGGGGAAAGTTCCTTGTCCTTGAAACACCCTAGGGTTTAGAGAGATCTGGGGAAAAGTTGGGTGATCCTTCCAGGAGCCCAATAAAAATAAATCTTTAGAAAGTGACAAAAGAATTTTACAAAAACTATGTAAACTAAATAATAACATCGATTAAAAGTACATTTACATGATTTTAAAAGGAAGTACTTTTGTTTGGAAGACTGTGGACACATTCCTTAATGTCTGGGGTGATCTATAGTCAGCACTCAGATGGGCCCTCAGTGCGTTCACACATGCTGAGTCACCCAGGGGAGCTGTGCATGATGAGACCAGCGGGCTGGCTCTCTTGGAGGCTCCACAGCCTTTAGTTTTCCATCTGGAAAGTAACTGGATCCATCTCTCTGAAGTCCATGGGGCCTCAGTTATCTCAGTGCACTTTGGCTCCTCCCTACCTGTTCTTTCCACAGGGTCTTCTAAGTTCTCCCGGGATCCAGCAGTTCTATCCTGCAAATGTTAATAAAGAGCGCTCCCTCCACTTTAAACTGCCATCGGAGGCTGTTCTACACAAGCTAACCTTGAACCAGTGTGAATCTATCTGGAGGTTATATTGAATGCCTAGCTCTCAAATTTAACCCGAATTGACTAAAATACCTGGTTTTCATCAGTATCATTCAGACAAGATACCCTTCCAGCCTTAGTGTGTCCTTAGATCTCTCTTTCTAGAGCCTGAGCCAATGGGCCGCCTCCATCATACATAAAACAGGATCTTGCTCAGATGCAATCCACAGTCATGTCCAGTTTATTTCCTCAGTGCCTAGGAACTTAGACCGTTTTGACTATAGAATAGTCCTTTAACGTTTATGAGAAATTCGTCCAGGCGTGATCATGAGTTTCTGAACCCTTAGGTAGCCCTTTGGAATATAATTTCCTCCCCAGGCATCTGTATTTGGCCAACAACCACCACTTCCATAGGCCTCTTTACTTTCTTTTTACTTCCATTACCATCACAAGTAATTGGCTTTTCTTTCAGTGGCTTTTTATTTTTTAAACAAAGAAACACTTATTATAATGAGAAAGAGAGAGAGAGACAGAGAGAGAGAGAGAGAGAGAGAGAGAGAGAGAGAGAGAGAACAACAAAATCTGAGATGTAATTGTTGAATAGTTGGCTAGGTTCACACAATACTTAAGTGATTCTCTCCAGCCTTGCATGCCTCATTCTAATTTGTTCTCAGCAAAACTACAAATTTGGTTATAGAACTCTTCCTCCCTCCTTATAGGACTTTTATTAATATTTCATGGACCTTAGAACATGTTTTGGGGAAACACTGGTGTTCTCTAAGAGCCCCCAAATGAAGGCAGATCCTAGCAAGAAGGTGTAGTGAAAAGAGGCATGTTAATTCCAGAGGCTCAGTGTAAAGTTGAGCAGGCGTGTGTATTTGTGTGAATGTGCACGTATGCGTGTGCTTTTATGTCTCCAGTTCTGTGAGATATGTTTTGAAATGGAATGACATCCCTACTAGCCTGATTCATGAAGCCCTGGTGTAAAGCTTTTTCAAAAAAGTATTTAGGAAATGAGGGTTTAATAGAAGAGTAAACAACTGAAATAGTGGGACTGTTTGCCTCAAAGTAGTTTCCTAGTTCATACTGAACGTTCAGCAAAATCTCTTTTGGAATGATTTCCACTTTAAGACATTCAGGGCAAACTCAAAAATATATTGCTGGTAGTAGCAACAGAAAGAGATTTCAAGGGGATATAGTAATGAGACCTCATCTGTCTTTATCCAAGAAGTCTGGCCTAGTTTTATGCCACCTCCCTGCTCCATGGCAGGAGAGGGCCTTGGCTAGGAGGGCAGCACAGGGCCACATATCCCAGATGTGTGGAATGTTCTCAGGTTCTTAAACAACATCCTGTTCTCACCCACCAGCAAAGCTCTTTGACTGGAAGAGCTGAATTATTCAGCATAATCCTGAAAGCATTGTTCCCTTACTAATAAGCATCCAAGGTTAAACAGCCTGTTGGCTAAATTGCATGTTGGAATCAATTGCCCCGTTAGGTCAGAGCAGTTATAAAAGTAGTAGATCTGAATGAAAGTGCTCAGTAATGATAAGCAGTACCTTTGCTTCCATTGAATTTATATTCTAAAATGAGTCATCAAAGAGGTTCTTTTACAGCTTGCTATGTCCATAAAAGAACACTCAAGATGCTTGACAACAACAGCCACCACCACTAAAAACATAAATGGAGAAAAAAAAAAAAGCCCACACTGCTCAGTTTAGTAAATTATATTATTTTAACAAAATCTAATTATAGAAGATACTGACATAATGTTCTTTAAAATATGTGTCCCTTAAAAAGGCTTATCTTTCCTTAGCACTGCAACGAATAATTCTACCTACGTGTATTAATAAATCCAAAGACAAAGACACCATAGGAGGTGCACTGTAGACTTCATTCTTGGAATTATCTCTTCGTTACTAAAAGATTTTTGAGGTTTTCTTCCTTGTTCTTTCAGTACCGAGTAAGGCGGCTGGGGATGCTGGGTTGTTGCTGGCTCTGGGAAGGGAATTCACAGTCTAACATGCAGCTTGTTAGAGACACCTTCAGTTCCTCACAGCCTTTTGCATCTGTGTAGTAGCTGGAGTAAGGCACAGCAGTCACCTCTGGGACTGTACTCGGTTATGTGTTCATATCATCTCACTTAATATTCATTATAACCTTGCTTTTATTCACATTTTACAGGTGAGGAACCTGAGGCTGTGTGCTTCACTGGCCCAAGGCCAGATAACTAATAGGTGTTCAAGTCAAGTTTAGAACCATGGCAGTCTGACTTTAGAGCCCTTGACGCTAAACCATGAGATAATACTGCCTAATGTATAAAAATGACTGAGTCTTTGTTACTAGTTGGGTCCCACCAGGCGCTCCTGCTTCTAGGCCACATAAGGGCAGCTTGACTCACTTTTGATCAGTTCTGATGTGGCAGAGCAGGATCTCATCGGAAGCGGGGTAGTGGGAAAGCCAGATCAAACAAAACCAGGGTGCCTTAGTTCCTGGTTCTATTTAGAGGCAGGAGTCTGGAAATTAACGGCCTTAGAACGTCTGCTAACTCTTCAGGTTTTGAAGACAGCCTCTGGTACGATGTTGAAGCGAATCACCCCCCACCCAGTTCCTTCTCACTCTTCTCACCCAATAGGTCTTGTCACCTTGGGTCCGAGTTTATGAGCTCATGGTGATAAAGTAACCTTGATTCTCATGATTCTGTAACTGTGGCTGCCAAAC
Source organism: Pteropus vampyrus (assembly GCF_000151845.1). Taxonomy (NCBI): domain Eukaryota; kingdom Metazoa; phylum Chordata; class Mammalia; order Chiroptera; family Pteropodidae; genus Pteropus; species Pteropus vampyrus. The sequence goes on along the minus strand of NW_011888890.1, from coordinate 1,144,156 downwards.
AGGCTAGTGTTTCTAAAATGCGTTCATGGTGAAGCATATTCTTTTTCTTTTTTGGAAGTTAGTGGACTGGAGACAGGAATACGAATATTCTCTTTCTCTCCTTTCTTTCTTTTTTTCTTTCTTTCTTTCTTTCTCTCTCTCTCTCTCTTTCTCTCTTTTTCTCTTTCTTTCGTCTTTCTTTATCTCTCTCTCTCTCATTTTCTCTCTCTCCCTCTTTCCCTTCCTTCCTTGTTTTTTCTTTCTCTGCATCTTTCTATTAGTTTTTCTCTTCTTCCTGATTTTTCTTCTATCTCATTTTTTAAATACATTTTCTTCTTAATTTATATCAATGAAATTGATAACATGGACTAAAGAGAAAATTTTCTTTCCTAAGGAGGGAACTTGTCTACTTAAAATTTTTAGGAAAATGTATTTATTTCTAGTATGCAGAATGGGTATATGGTTAATTTATTACTTTTTTTCTTGGCCACATTTTCCCTCTTCTCTAAACTGTGTTTTAGTATGAGATGAAAGATGAAACTGAGATTATTAAACAAGAAACTTATTAAGAACTCTGTTACTCTCAAATTCAATCTCTCTGGAGTTTAATGCATGTTTTTTTGTTGGGGCCTCTGGAAAAGGTAGGTCAAAATGAATGTTTTTCGTAAAACAAAAGCTGCATAGAATGTTTCATTTTATTCTTACAATAGCCATATAGTGACAGGTACTATTATTAGCTTCCTTTTTCATGAAGTAAAGGGACTTTGCAAGAGTAAAGGGAGAAGTAAAAGACTTTTCAAGATCAAACAGCTAAAAAGTAATGGATTTAGACCAGTACTTTGATTCTAGAATCTGTGTAGGTCACTGCTTCTATGTAAGCATGGTGGCGGGGAGTAGGGGTGGGGGGTGGATAAAGAGCCCCTGAAATCTGAAATTAACTTGAAGAGGATAGAGTTGAACTCAAGGTTTTGGAAAAGCAGTCAGACCATTATTTGATCATTTGTCATATATGCCATCCTCAAAATCAATTAAGTTCTCTAAAAAACATGCCAAAACTCATCAAAGAGTTGGATTGTTTAAAGGTAATTTTTAATAACTTTGTGAAGCTTTTCCACACTCTGCTGTTTTATCAATAAAAGTGAATCATAATTTTTTGTTATCTTTTAAAAAATGTTAGGAGGGTAATCTGTTAAAACCTTTAAAGTACTTTATATGAATTGAAATACATATATGTCCACATTAGTTATGTTAGATCTGATTCTTGCCTTCCATACCTGGTCATTAGTATGCCCTGCACGTATATGGGGTACTTGGTTAATATGACAATTATCATCCCCCACTCCTACCCCCACCCTAAGTCACTGACCACAGGCCCATTTAAGGAGAATAGTAAAACAAGGCAAAGTTAGTTGTTCAAAGTCATTGATATGTATTACAGTTGAGATTTAGTCCCCATGTGGTTTTGCACGAAAAATATGACAATAATGCGTTAGAGGCAGAATGTTCAATAAATTTTAGTAAGATTCTCTTTCACCTGTAGAACAAAAAGTACCCAAGACTTCACTCTGCATGCTTTGGCCAAGTTTATTTCATTTTTAAATTTGGAAGCAAGGTTGGTACTTTCATATGCTAATGACCTGAGGCCTCTAAATTGAATATTTGGTCCGAAGAGGGGGTAAAAGATCATTGTTGTCACTTAGGTCTCTAGCTGCTGCCTGTTAACAAACACATAAACACAAAAAAACATGCACACACTTGTACACACACTCACACAGGATCCAAACCAAGCAACAACAACGAAAAGAACAGTTCTTGCATTGGACAGAGAAATTATTCTGTTCTTGATGAGACATTAATAAGCATATGATAATTAAATTATTGATCTCAGATACCTGTGTGTTATTATAAATACTGACATTGCAACAAATGAGCTTTTGGATCAGTGGAAGGCCTTTGAGCAGCTAGTAGAGAACTAATGCCTTGGAGTACTGTAAAATAAATTAGCCTCATCAGTTCACTTCAAATCAGCAAACAATTATTGAGTGCAAGTCCCGGAAGACATATGTCTCTATGCTATGTGCTTATGTCTGATGGAGGAGATAAGATCAGTAAGTAATGCAAGGCTGTATCAGATCGGTCTTCAAGAGAGGAATAAATGTGGAGCTACTAAGATGCAGTGGAGAGGCTCACAGCTGGTTGCTGGGGAAGAGAAACATCTTATGGAAAAGTGGTATTTTTGATTGACCTCAAGAAATGGGATTTGTCAAGTGCGTGAGGGGCATTTAGACAAGAAGAACAGCATGAGTCAAAGGTCAGGAAAATGCAGGAGCAGTTATGCGGTGTGGCTGGAATACAGAGCTAATGGGCGGAAGTGGATACAGGGGCAGCAGGGGCCATATAGGAAATATAGATTGAGGTGACCTCAGGGAAGGCCTTGACTGTTGGCTTGAGAGATTTATACTTACTGTATTAATTCCTCAAAGATATCTAGAATAGCTCCCAGGATATTACTTATTCTCAAAAGAGAATTTCAGACAACTTGACTTAAAATACTTTGTGCATTATTTCTTTGCTGTCAAAATCTTCCTTGCTTTTTTCCTTTTTTTTTTTTTTTCTGGGAGCTGTAGGTATGAGAAAACCACACACCTATAAGCTGTGCTCTCTGCACGTTCCCAACCTTCCTTGAAACAATCATCTTGAGAACTGTCAGATTATCCAGTTACGCTCTAATTGGTGGTGACTACTTAGTCCCTTTGCACCAAAGAACTTGTTTCTAGCAAGCTTCTTTCTTTCAAACATTTGTTAGTTCATTAAAGATGTTATGTTAGAGGTATGATATGATAATGCATCTGAGAGGGAAATAAAAGACCAGGACAAAAGACAAGTTGAATAGTCAAAGATGAGCTATAACCATCAGGGAAAACTAACTATAGCACCTGATTTTGACTGAATAACTGGTGATAATATTGGCTTTGATGTTGTTGCCCATCTGTTTAAACTTTTTTTATGGATAGAATGAATGAAAATTATGAAGCATTGATGTAAAAAGACTTTCCTGGGGATCTGCTTTCCTTCCTTCCTAAAAATCTTCCTTCCCTTTCTTTCCTGTTTTCCTCCCATCCCTCCCTCCCCACCTTCCTCCTTTGCCAGTCTTTTCTTACTGCACAATTTCCTTGACAGATTGACAGAAACTTGTAAAAGTTTACCTGAATTTCATACAGGTGGTTATCATAGGTACATTGTTTTGCTGCAAAGAGAAGTAAAGGCAATTCTTCCCCCCTCAACAAAGCTGGCAGAGAGGGACATGTAAAGAAAGCTACATCAGTAAACCTTAAGACATCTAGTTCTCATAATCTCGTTCTGAGTCACTTTGCTCAGAGGCTTCCCCAAGGTAACCAGTAGTGAATGAGAGAATTCATCCACTCGTTCATTCATCATACATGTAATGTCTTTAATGCTAATAGTACAGCTAATAGAATTATTATATCTTTCTATTTTTCTTTTGCATATTAAAACTGCAGCAGTTTCTGGTTTTTTTTGAAAGTGTAAATGTTTAAAAATCACAATAATTATTAAGTTGCTACATATTCTTTCTCAGCTGTTAAAACTTTACTACTTTATTTACTGACAGGAAAAAGAAAGGATGAAAAACTAAATATTATGATACAAAAGAAAATTTGCTTATAATATTTCTAAATTTTAAAATATTTTCAAGAATTTAATTTCTTTAAAAATAAGCTTCTAAAATCGAGTCGTCATAAATAGGTCTTGTAGTACCCTAAGAAACTAATAATAAAAAGGAAATTTAGAAATAATTGAAGGTACTCTAAATATTGGGAAAGATGTTCAAGACTTTGAAAGTGCTGTGCACTGGCTACAAAAGCCCTTTTGCTATTCCTGGTCCTTATATTTTCTCCTAGTAAAAAGTGGATCATATTTTTAATTCGCTGCCTTGTTTTTGGGGGAGTGAAATGGATTCTCTCACTGAGAGATACAGGTAACCACAGTTTTAAAAACTGGCTACCCCTTGAATGCATGTGCCCTTACAAATCCTATAGCAACTGAAAAAAAAGTCTCCAAATAGAGGTAGAAATTAATTAATGTCTTACTGCCCTGTAAAGAATGTAGGCACATATAGTGCTGACTAAATCCCCCAGAATTTGTGTGCCTTGCCTATTAAACCTCAAATAATATAATAGAAATGAAAGCCAAGGCCCATTTTCTGTTGTTTTCCTACGCAGCTGGTTATTTATAAAAGTCAGACCTGTTTGTTTTGTGTTCTAAGTGTACCCTGTCCAGTGAGCCTGAGTAATTCCTGGTCATGGAGTGGACTGTGGTATGCAAGACGCTGTGTGTAGGATGTGGGTCGCTGGAACTGACAAACTGGGATTAGTCGCCCTCCTCCAGAAGGTCTTGGAGGCCCCTGGGCCTGGGCGAGAAGGCAAAGCACCTCAGTGTGTATGTGACCTCTAACAGTGAAGTGCCTGCCTCGCTTACTGATACCATTCTCAGCAACCTGAATGACTGGTTATTCTGGTCAGGAGAAAATAGCACTGACATCATGTGATTCTGGCGAAGTAAACCACATTGGAACTTGGCCTTTGAATACCCAAGGGGCTGGCAGCAATCTCAGGGGTTGGCTGGGAGCCCCATTGAGTTCACTAGTAATCAGTTGACTGCTGAGCTGGACAAGCTGCCCTAGTTTTTTTGACAAGCTCTGTCTAAAAGAATGATGGGCAGTCTGCCATTAGGATTTTTTAGCAGAGTTGCTAAAGATTAACTCTTTAGCTACTGTACATATAGCATGTCCTTCTTTATGTGTTGGTATGCAATTAGATAAAAGTTTGGCGGGAAGTTTCCAATTCCTCATTCAGTTATTGCATGTGAAATTCCTCTCTTGCACAACAAACACCCATAGGCAAGGAAAAACACTGTAAAGCCCTTTATATGTGTGTTTCAAAGGAATGCCAGTGGATGGGTTTTCCTTGATGTTTCTAGTTTGTTTGTTTGTTTCAACAAAACACTATCATTTTAATTATGCAAAATTTCAGATGTTGCATCCCGACTATCCCTTGAGAATAGATATCACCTAAGAGAAGCCTTGAAAAATGATGAGTACCTCATATTTATTATGACAGATGTATCCATTCATATTCTTTCCAATAAAACCTGATAATTTGGAGTATTCTAGAAGAAAGAAGGTATTTGCAGTTAGTGCGTGTTGTAGTCCACAGAAACCAATTCTTCAGATAAACCTGACTTCTCAGTGTGCTTATCTGTTATCTTTTACTAGAAAAGATGATACCTTAATAGTTTTTATTCCTTCTCTCACATAATTAAATTAAAATACGATCGATAGAGTTAAACAGGCTGATCAAAATTTTTTTATGCTCTACTCCCCGGTGATGAATTTGGCATGTTTAATCTTGCTTTATACTGGAATTTTTCCTAAGGTACACTCTTTTTACTATAGATAGCAGTGACCGTCAAGATTGGACACCATAGTTCTGTGATCAGGTTCAACACTCCTTTGTACTATCAGATTGCTACCATGATGGTGTCACTGTGGGGTGCAGTGCACTTCCAGTGATTTACGGTTTACCTTGGTCCACATTTGGAAGTTCTAAAGGGAAAAACTAGGGTTCTGGACTTCTTTCTTCCCATTGAGCCAAGGCTTTCATTCTGACTCCTCTTCGATCTTTTCTTCCAGAACAACATACTTAAGGAATGGTACGATTTTTCTGTCATGTTGAAGAAGTTTGTGACATTAGTTATCTAGGGACATTATTGTCCATCGAGAATTTATATAAAGGAAACAGAAAGATAACATATACACAGATATTTTTTAATGGACTCTTCCTGTACCCCACACCTCCTGTCTTCTTGTCCCCCAGCACAGTAATACCTGACAAGCTGAACCCTCAAAGGGACCCTCCCTCACAGCAGAGCTAAACATCCAGAATGACAGCCTTTCAGGTGCATAGTTAAAGGGAAAATTTTAGTGAGTTTTTAATTTGACTTGTCACTCTAAGACTGATCAAGAGAAGATGAAAGCGACTCAGGGGTTTTGAATAAGGGTTTATAAATAGGGGAAACTTAAACATGTTTGTTCCTACTGGGTGCGGTTTGAGGGGAGGAGCCAGTAAAAATATCCGCATGACTTTGGCATTCCTGATATTTCTACATGGTTCAGGAATTCGCCTATCTATCCCTTTATGTGAGGACAGTATCACCACTCTGTAGGCCCTCATCTCAAGGAAGGGCTTGGAGATGATTAAAGAGCGGTGTAGGGGTTGTGGAAGTCTCCTTTTTCCTTCCTCCCTTCTCCCTTTTTCCTCTCGCCTCCTCCCTCCTTCGCCCTTCCTTTTCTCTTCATTCTCTTCCCTCCCTTCCTCCTTCTCTTCTTTTTTTCTAACAGTACTTACTGAACATCTACTCTCACCAGGCAATGCACAATGATGTGCAAAAGCTAGTGCACTCAGGGAGTTTATAGTCTAGTGGGAGACAAAGATGTCTCAGATCAAATCATCACAGCAATAAATGCGGAATGAACAATTAAAGTCAATAATTTGTTGAGAAGGCCAATGACGCTATAAGGACATAAAAAAGGAGGATCTTATCCGATTCTTGCGAAATTTCTGGTAATACTTAAGAAAACTGAGAAGTTAGATCTGAGGTTGAACCTCAGCTCCACCACTTACTGTTTAAACTTGAACGACGGACTTAAGCTTTTTGAGCCTTCATTTCCTTATTAGTAAAATGAGGACAATAATATCTGCTCCCCAGCGTTTATATGTGATTGGAAATACTAAATTTGAAACATTTAGCTGACACAGTAAGAATTTAACAAAGTTATCTCATTATTATTAATGCTATAATTCAGCGAGCTAAATTAGAGATATCCTATGGGTTTTTTTCCCCCCTGTCATATTAAAATGCCACTGGTACCCTAGTTTTGTGCTTATCACATTGTTTCCAGAACCAGTCTACAAAACTTTTAAGAAATTAAACGTCTCCTGCAGTCTTGATGCCAACATGGACACCCCATAGTTTTATCCGCTAATTTAACTAAAGGTTTTGAGGCATATAATAACCCATGGACATTTTCTGATAAATGCTGCCTATACCTTTGTCTCTCTTTCTTAACTTTTCTTTCTGTTTCCTTTCAGGGTTTGTTTGTTTGTTTTTTTGGTCCCTGAGAGGTGTCAAATTCTTGCTGGCATTCATGATATATTAATTGCAGAAGTCAGAAACTAAAGTCATGCAGACTGAAGGGAGAGAGGGAAGTTATTGGCTGATGTAATTGAATAGTGCGTTCATCCTCAGGCACAGCTTGATTCAGGTGCTCCCATGATGGAATTAGAAATGACTCTCAGACTTCCTTAGCTTTCCTCTTTGTTACCTTCCTTCTTGGGCAGGCTCTCCCTTTACGGTGATAAGCTCCAGATTTACGTTCTACCAGCCGAGCAATTCCAGAGGGGGAGGAAAGTGTTTCTTTCTCAGTAGTTCCAGCAGAAGTCCTGGGCTGGCTCTCATTGGGCCACCCAGAGCCAGTCACTGAATTGGGGTAGTCTTCTCATTGGCAAGGGCTGAGCCGCCTTCCTGCTCTTAGAGCCAGGGCATGTGGGGAGGACACCCAAACCACATGATCACAGAAAGTGAGGGTGAGTGACTCCCCAGGGGAAAATTAATGTGTTACAACTACAAGGAAGTAGTAATGTTGTGCAGACTACATCCAAACCAAGCAAACAATTAGGCAGAAATCTACTATAGATAAAAAATTAAAACCGTCTCTGTTCCTGTTTTTAGTTTAGGTGGGAGATAAATTGTTGATGAGGTGGCATCAAGGCATAGTAGCTGCTAATTATTTAGTCGTGACTGTGTGGCAACCTGTGGGCTTATTTTTTTTTTTTTTGATATTCACAATATTCACAATAACTCTACAAGATGAGTGTTAAAATCCTTCTTTTACCGACTAGGAAACAGACATCTAGCGAAATTTTATTCACTTGTTCAAAGCTACCTGCTAGTCAGTGGTGGAGGCAGCTTTTAGCCCCCATCTTCCCTACTGCTGCAAAGCCTAAGCTTTGGGAGCATTAGATTCTTGATTGTCATGTTGCCCTGCAGTCGTGCCCCAGCACTGTCAGATGGCTCTCCAGGCCTGAGGCCATGCAGACACATGCCACTAAGGCCTGGATGACTGGCACACTTTTCTGCGGGAACTAGACTAGGCTTCTTTTCCAGGGCAGGGTTCTGAAAGCCAGGACTTTAGAATCTTGTTCCAGGTAAGGTCACCGACTCTCTGCATTACTGGATGACTCATGGAAGGTCTAACTCCCTTAGTTTTAAAACTCTCTGTAAACAGGTGATAGTACTGTTATGCTGTTCTGAGATTAATTGGTCTGTTTGAAAAATTATATACTGAGCATCACAACAGAGATTTAAAAAGTCATTCTCACCATTTACTTCTGGACTGCTCAAGTTCTTTTGACTAGGGTATGTGTCTTCGTCCACTCCTGCTGCCATGACAAAATGCCACAGACCATGCGGCTTAAACAACAGACATTTATTTTCTTGCAGTTCTGGAGGCTGGACATCAGAGATCGGAGTGCCAGCATGGATGGGTTCTGGTGGGAGCTCTATGCCTGCCTTGCAGATGGCTGCTTTCTCGCTGTGTCCTCCATGGCAGAGAGAGTGAGAGCTAGCTCTGTGGGGTCCCTTCTTACAAGAGCAGTAATCTTATCATATATCATGGCCTCATCCTTATGACTTCATTTAACCCTCCTCTGTAATGGCCCTGTCTCCAAATATAGTCACATTGGGGGTTTGGGCTTCAACTTATGAATCTGGGAGAGACATAGTTTAGTGCACAGCAGTAGGATATTAGTGGTTTTATAAGAACTACACATCTGCATTGCTGTTTCACTTTACCCTTTAGGTCTGTCAGCACCAAATAAGAGGACTTGGTATAGGATATTTCCTAATATTTATTTTGGGCAAAGTAATTTTAAATTATTCATCAAAGTACCCAGTTAGAACACAAGATTTTAGATTTTAGAAAGTGATGTGACAAACATGGGCATTCAGTCTACAAATCCAGATCTGAGACATGTGGAAATAGACGTATTAAAAAAAGAGTATGGAAGCTAAGAGAAGGAAATAATTCTGGGCCAAGAGAGGATTTCAGAAAAGTAAAATTAAATGTTGATGTCATTGGATAAATGGAAATTCGGGGTGGAGAGTTCAGTGGCATTCTGGTGACTAGGACTCGGTTCTGTGTGAACGTGTAATGTCCTGCTGTCCTTGAGCAAGGGGGTATGGAGGGTAATGGAAAGCTGCCTCCTAGCTAATCCAGCCAGAGTTTGGGGTCCCTCAAGTGCCTTGTTCGTCCAGAGTTTTTGGACTTTACTCTTGAGGCAATGGCAAGCCCTTGAAGGTCTGTGGAAAAGAAGAAGTGTCACAGTTAAGTCTGGATTTTAGGCAAATTTTAAAAAATATATCGTTTGATGTGGAAGATAGAGAGCCTAGAGTTGGAGGCCTAGCACTTGCTGTTTCTGCTGTCTGGAATGCCTTTCCTTCTCTACACGCACCTACCAAACTCCTCTTTCTTGTCAAAACACTGTTCTTGAGCAGTGTCCACAGTAAAGTTATTCCTGACCTATCCAGATGGAATAATCACTCCTTCATCTGTCCTACTTTTATAATTTATGTGTTTACACATCTCTCCCACTACTTGACATGAAGGACCTTAAGAGAAGAGCAAATTTTTTGTTCACTTTTTTTTTTTTAATTTTTTGTTTTGTTCTATTTTGGATTCACAATGTGCAGTGCTTGGCTCATTGTAGGTGCTTTGTTTTTATTTCTTGAACACAACCAAGCTCAACTAAGCCTACTCTAAAAGTCAGGAGAGAAGCAAGAGCATTGGTTCAGGAGAGAAAAGGTTGCATTGGTGGGAATAGAAAGGGGAGGGCATATTATGGGTTTAGGGAGGAGTTGAAGATGATTTTGAGCTTTCTAACTTGATCATCTTGGGTAAATGTTAATTCCCTTAACAGAGACAGGGGACGTGAAAGAACCACCGAGTTTGGAGGTGAGAGGATGAGTTTTGTTTTTGTTTTTGTTTTTTGTTTTTTTGGTTGCTTTGGGACATTTCAGGCAGTAATGTCTAGCAGGCAAGTGAGCTTTGTTTTTATCCCAAACCTTGAAGTGCAGGTTTAATTGCAGTTGCAAAGGGTGAGAAAGTGGGCCGAGGGTGTAGCTTTGGGATTGCTGACCTTTAAAAAAATGGTAGAAGAATTGGAATTAATAAAGGGGAATGGAAGTGGGAAGTCAGAGAAGTAGGAGGAGAATCAGGACAGCTCAGCAGAATCAAAGAGATGAGAAATTAGGCACAGGCTAGGCCAGACTCTGGCCAATTTTATCATAAAAGTACAATAAGAATAAAAATATTAGCAGCAAGGATAAAAACAATAGTATTTACTGTTTCCTTAGTACCTGCTATGTTCCAGGCATTTTGCCGAATGCTTTTCCTATAAATCTTATTAAATTCAAACCTTAAGCCTGTTATTTCTCTAAAGACCTGCACATTCATACTCAGAGATCAAGTAATTTGTCCAAGGCCAAATAGCTAATAAGGGTCGAAACTGGCCATGGTTTGTGAACTTTGGAATGCTGCAAAAAATACCAAGCTTTTACTTCATTTTATTTTTTGATGGGGGTAAGTCTATGGACATTAAAGTTATCTGCAAAAGTTACAGTAGTCATCCTTGTTAACTCAGAAGAAATACAATTCTTTCTCCCTTACGTGGACGAGAGAACATATGAATGAGTTACATTCCTTTTGAACGTCTCTCATTTAAATCAGTTGACTCAAAATATATTCGTAACTACAGTATATCTGACTGCATTGCTATCGTATATATTTTAACTTTGTTCGCTATTGTAAGGTCATTTAAAAACCATTCTTATCTACCATTTCCTGTACAATCTGCCTTTTTATGTAATAAAGGGAATTATTTAAATTGGAAAGAGAAATCTGAACATTTTTAGCTATTATTTTGTTTTGTGCTTCCATGTGGAGTTGAATGCTTAGAGACATACACGATGGCAATTCCTGAAAATATTTGCTCATAATTGCTCTACTCGTATGGAGGCGTTTTCATATATAATTCAGGAAAGAAAAATTATTGCATGTGGTAGATTAGTATTAACACATAAAAATACTGATTTGTGTAGTTTATTTTAGTGCATTGCTAATTCTCAAGAGATAACTGTACAGTAATTTCTAAGAAACCAGACAGTTTAACTCTGCTACTAGTGTCATTTAAAGCATCGGCACATGTTTGCAGCTGTGGCTGTGGCTTCCTCTAGTCCTTGTGCAGGAAACCTTTGAGCAGCATGGATTCTGGCCTGGGCTCACCCAGCCATTTCACTCCCACCCCAGCCTTGCCACTTAGGGTTTACTGGCCTTGAAGTGGATGAATATCTTCACTTTTGAATGAATGAATATCTCTACTTTTAGGCCATCTGAGATGAAATTGAGATTTTTTCAGAAATAACTATTATAAATAAAATGCTAAAGAAAATGAAAGACAATAAAGAAAGGGATGAACAGAAGTTTCGAGGGGTTTTTTGAACCTTAGTTAGATGAATCTAGCTATAGATTGGTTTTCTGCCTGGACTTGAAGATTCATTTATCTCCATCTTGTCTTCCCTCCACTCCTCCACACCGCCCCCCCCTTCCAAATAAAACAAAACAAATAAAACTAAAATGAAAACATAAAAGCCAACCTGCCCCTATTCTAGATTCTGGAAGGGCTTAGGAATTAGGATAGGAAGGAGGGTCAAGACAGCTGTGATTGCTGCTTGCTTCCCACCTTCTCTTACCAAGTTAACGTTTGTTTTGGAATTGCATGCCAAATTCTCCATTTTTAAAAATCTTATAAAGCGGAATATGTTCTTTTTTGAAAAGGTAATATAAATTGCTTTTACTTCTTTTTCAAATCGTAGATTATCTTTACCTTGTATGTCAGAAGTCAAATAACCTCTTAGAATTTCATCAAGTGATTGGTTTTCATAGTTTCTGTATCTATAAAGAGAGAAAGAATGAAATTTAAGATTTTAAACTGCAGGCTTCATGACAAAAATATTCACAAACTTGGATAAATCAGAGACCTCCTTATATAACTTGAATTTCTTTTAAGATGCCGTGTCCTTATTGTCATACTGTGCAAATAACTGGTTTAATATAGATATATCTTGATGTGGTTAGATTTGGTAAACCCTCTTATCTTTCAAACATGCATCATTTATTTAAAATGCATAGGCATATGTTCAGAACAAAGTTATTTTCAGTGCATATATATTCATTAGCCTGTGTGTGAAAGTACATTTCAAATAACAACCACTTCAATATTTGTTTTTCTTTCACAACTTTCTTCTCTCTCCATCTTGGTTTAATTGAACCCTAAGTCTGAACTCTTTAAAGCATTCCCATAGAGCCAGGGTACATTTGAACATCTTTGACTGATATAAAATTGCTTTGTTGATCATATACCCATGCATGATAAGATATGCATAAGAAGAAATCTGGTACAGAAGTATAAATAATACTTATCTTTAAGCCAGCATCTGTCATCTGCTTCAGCAGACAGTGCTTGCTTTCTTCCTAGCACAAAAAGGGCTGAAAGATTTATGGAGCAGCTTTGTTTGTGCTCCATGATGCTTAATCAATTTTTATTAAATTCTAAATTAAAACTTGGCTTTCACTACAGTGACATCTCTGATGTATAGAACAAGGGGAGATCACGATGCCCTGAGAAGGTTAGGTGATCTGAATCCCCAGTTGTTTCTTCCTACAGGACTTCTCTTAATAACTTTTGTAAGTCTGACCAAATCCTTGTAGCTTACATAGGAAAAGATAAATACAACCCAAAGTTTAGACTTTTCAGGCTTCTAGAGAGTGATTATTTGTAGTTATTTTTAACACTCATGCATGTTCTATACCTGAGGGAAAAAAATGCGTAAATCATGTACAGATAATGTGTTCATTTTGCATTCAGAATGATCTGATAAGTGAAGACTCACTAGTGATGATTACTGATAGTCTTACTGTTTCTGGTAATCAAGGCTTAACATGTTAAGTATCTGCTGGAGTCCTGGGCTTTGCAGACTTTTTCTGACTAGTTTACCTTATAAGTTCTACATTTGGAATTTTCTGGCCTTTTCATACAAATTCTTTTTGTTGAAGACCAGCATATGGTAGGAGACCCACTCAGAAAAGCTAGTTTATAAATGACCATCTTATTTTCTTTGTAACTTTATTTATATAAGGAACCTAGATTCGTGAGCCAAATTGAGATTTTTTTTTTCCAGGTAAAAGGTTTAGAAAATATACCTGTGACTAATTTTCTTAGATTCTGTTATCTACTAGGAGAAGAAGAGTGAGATTTAATTTAAAATGTATTTGTCTGCTGAATACTGATATTTCTGTTTTTGAATATGCTTATTCTTACATCTGGTATACACCAGACTAACCTGTACATATTATTCCTTTGGAAACATATGTTTATGGGCCCTGATCCAAAAGTGGCTTATGTATCTACATTTCAAAGTATAAGCTTTCTTGAAGAGAAGGCTGAGAGTACAACGATGAGATTTGTTGTTAATTATTGTTTATTTTCTAGAAAATATGGTAAGCTATAAACTTAAGATCAGAATATCTGTGTTTTTGAATTATGTAATATGCTACTTAGGAGAAAAGTAAATTAAAAATTTGGAAGCTAATTCTAACATGCCTCTCCCAAATTAATAATTCTTGTAGCTAGTTATTTCCCATCATTCATCTCATCTAGTCATTGCCACTTTTATACTTTTGTATAAATGCCAAGTGCAGATAGAGATGCCCATATTGACATATTCTGCTTATCTTCTTGTTACCTAAGTCTTGACATTTCTCTAGCCTTGGTCATGCCTGGTACAGTGTGCATGCGTAGCTAGGGATGCAGTCTTTGATATTCTGGAATTATTCAGAAGTCCAGCCCAGAATGGTTAAATGGCAGGTTATTTCTGAGTCCATTTACCCCTCATTTGCTTAAAATGTATTTGGTCCCGAGTGTATTTTTACCATGTACCTTCTTTGCTGATTGAGAAAGAGCCTTTGAAATTACTGTAAGAGAAGAGAAGAAACCCTGGATTACCGAAATGAAGACAGCCCTGTTCAACTTGATATACAAATTAGCTCTGAGGATGCAGCATAGTTGGTTGGTCCTGACTCTCTGACCTTAGAACTGCATCTTAACTCTGTCACTTGCCAGTGCTACTTCATTGTGGTATTTGCAGCCTCCGAAGCTAGAGAGTTTGTCTGCTCTCTGTGTTTCTGTGGAGTAATTTTGAGTAGATGAACTGAGGCGTGGGAGAGATTGCCAAATGAGGTGGTGATGATGGCTAAAGCGACTTGGACTTAGGGAGTGCTTTCTGGCAGAAGTACAACTCAGGCAGTATCGTGTTTTTGACCATGGTACTTTCGACACTCTGCCAAGTGTTTGTAACAAGATAGGGCTGTTACTATACTTTGCTTTTTAACTTTACTTTTGCATACACTACGTTGTTCTTGTTTTATAAACTGTGTTGCATACTTTTTGTACCTCTATAAACAAGTGAAGCTGTTGAGTTTTTGGATAAAGTTTGAAGCAGTCTTGTGTTGCTTCCTCTTTGCTTTATGCTCCAAGTTGAGAGCTGAACAGTGAGATCTTTTTTCACACCACTTATAATGCGATGCACATTTTGAAGGCAATTTAAATTCTTTTGGTTCCCCAGCCATATGCTTCAAAATGGAAGCATTATACATGTATGGATAGGGGAATAGGTAGGAAATTGGAGTGCAAAGATATATGGCTGAGTATATAATGGGGTAATATTATTCCTATTGAGAGAGAGAGAGAGAGAGAGAGAGAGAGAGAGAGAGAGAGAGAGATATTTCACTCTCTAGGAATTTTCCCAAACTTTAGGCCCAATTTTGCTGAAGAAAATAATATCGCAGAATTTTAAAATGTTTCCACAGGCTATATAAGAACCTTTATGCATGCAGTTTATATGTCTAATGAGATTTTAGAACTTTACCAGTGTATTATTTGAGAAATTAGCAATATAGTCAAGAAGAATGAACTTTAAGGTATAATTTTTAATGGAAGGACAAAAAACTAATGTAAGTTAAAACTATATACTTGTTTTATTATTACATCTTTACTTATTCTTTTTGTGTGTGTGTGTGATTTTATTCCTCTCATTCTCGCCTTTGCCTCTCATTTTTTTCTGTTTATTTCTACATGGGAAGAGTGAAGTTTAATGTCCTCTTTACACATAAACTCTTTCTCTCTGTCTCTATGCTGGATATTTTTCTGTTTTTATACTCCATTCTGCCTGGGTAGAAAACATCAGATTTCTTCAATGTTCTGAAAATAATTGATACTTTGCTTAGATAGAAATATTGTGTTTCTGAACTTTTCTCTTTATAATCATGTAGGCTTCTTGTGGTTATGTCACATTGATCACATGGGTAGTATTATCAATTAATTTGGCTAATGTTTGGGTTGATATTAGAACAGGGACTACTTTTCCATTATAAGTAATAAATGATTTCTCATATTAGATTATATATAATAAGCAGTTCCTTCTGTAACTTTCATCAGAAATGGAATGCCATGTCAGTCCAGGTGTTGCTGTACTTTTTCCTGAGGAGATAACTTATAGTAGGTTAAATATACTTCTGAAGCTTTTTCGTTTAGAATAATATTCTTAGAATATATACACATGCCATTTTCTCTTTTTTCTCAATATAGAACCGTGTATACAGAAATAGTGGGAGCTTTTTACTAAAAAACTTAATAGAATTTATATATTATTTTCCCTGTGATCATTCTGTAAAATTGTTCTCAAAGTTCTTATTCCATTTAACATTCTGAAATAAAATGCTGTAAGTCTTTTTGGTTAAATGATGGAGAATAATTTTGTTCTTTAGAACAAATTTTTAAATTTTACTTTTTTAGACTCTCATATAACGTGATACATTATTGAATGCTTTTGTAGAATACAAGCTTCCTATAAACTACAATGTGTGACAACTGTTTTTGGATAATTATCATACAATGTACTTTCACCATTAATTGACCTTATGCTATTTAGGAGACACAGGGGAGAGCTGGGAATTAGGAAACAAAAGAGAGAGAAAGAATAAAAACAAAAAGCAAAAATCGAAACCCAGTAGGAGCTGAATTTCGTTCGTTCATTCATTATTTTTGAGGATAAGGGTGGAAAAGCCCACAGCTTTGTATCTGAGTAGGGAGAAATTGTGTTACTGTTTATCTGTACCATTTTCCCCCTGTGGAAAGGGACGTGTAGAATAGACACTCACTCCCAAAGATACCAAGTTCCAAAGCACTGACTCATGAGTCCACAATGAAATACGAGGATGCAGCCATTTCCTACCTTTGTTTGGAAATGAACTGATTGGACCAGGCGGATGTAAGCCTTCAGCTGCAGCACTTTACAGAAGGAAATGCTTTTGGTCTCTCTTAGGTACTGGATGCTGTTTAGCAACTTCTTTATATTTAACTGGATCGACCAATGTGAAAAAGTTTCCTAGAATATATAAAATTCAGCCCCTTGGCTCTTCTGTCTGTGTCTATATAATCTTTACCTGATGGCAGTGATATGCATCCACTCCTTCTAATGCAGCATATTTTAAATATATACTTATACTAAACTCATCACACCGGTTCTCTCTCTCTAGAATAGTCTCATTTATGTTTGCAGCCTCCACATCCAGTGGTGACTTCCAGGTGCTGTAAGATCTGGCCCTAGCCTCCCTTTCCTACCCAGGTCACACACCATCTGCTCTCTTAGTACCAGCAGCACTGCCTTCTCACCATTCCCCAACACAGCTGAGTCTCAGCCACTTGGCTCTACCTGTTATTTCTGGCGGGAGCCCTTTTCCCTCAAATTATTGTAGTACTTGCTCCCACACTTCATTTAGAGGTCTGCTCAAGTGACATGAGCTCAGTGAGTCCTTCTCTTACCACTTCGTGTATTGCTCCTCACTTCAGCTCTCTCCTTTACCCTGTTGTATTGTTTGCCCTGTAGCTACCTGAAATTTTTATATTTGTCTCTTGCTTTACTGGTTGTCACCCCCACTAGACTATAAGTCTCATGTGCGGTGGGACTTTGATCATCTCGCACTTTTTTGCCTGGGGCTAGAATACAATAGAATGTGTGTGTGTGTGTGTGTGTGTGTGTGTGTGTGTGTGTGTGTGTGTGTGTTGCTTAGCATTATGCAGAACCTGTTAGATCCACAACAAATGTCTTTTGAGTAAGCAAACAGAGATGGTGCTAACCTCTCATATTGGCTCATTTGGCAAGCTATTTAACTTCTAGATGCCTTGGTTTTCCCATTTGAAAAGTGGAGACAACATTTTGCACACCTCAGAGGCATTATGGGAAATTAATAATGGAAAGTGAACTTTAATCATGAGGAGTAAAAGATCAAACAATAGTTTTCTTACATGGAAAAGAACTCAGAAATCATGAAAAGGGGATGTACTTGATGGGCAGTGGTATGTCTGAGGTGTTCACAGTTTTCTGTGTGTGTGCTGTCTCATACATAGCACTTTTTCCATGATGATGCTTGTGATGAGCCTATGAAGGTGGATGAAGAGAAAGCTAAGAATGGCTAAAGCTCGAGGGATCATTTGGGTGTCATAGTAAAGCAAGAGAATGAGATGAAAGAAACTAGCTCTAAAGAGACCACTTGAAATTCTAGGTTATTGTCATATTTTTCACCTTCAGTTCTTGGACCTGTTAGTTTTCAAATAGCCTTTCCTGGATTTTCAGAAGTGTGATTTTACCTTGAATGTATCAGGGCTGAAAACAATTGTTTATGTTTATACAGTTCATAATTTTGCAGTTTAGTTTGTGTGGGTTAGTGGCCCTACTGTTCAACTGGATGGCAAATCTGTGTTCGGAGGATACCATATGCACAAGTATTTTCTTAAATAATGTTGGCGTTTGCCACTGGTGTTAGGGGAAGAAGGAAAAAAAATGAGAGTAATTCTGGAAGCCCTCCAGTGAGGGGTTAGGAAAGAACTTTGGGACAAATGCTCCTACTTGGAACATAACACCAAATAGTGGTTTTTTTGTGTTGTTGTTGTTTTTTTTTTTTTTTTTTTTAAAGAGAAGCCAAAATTAAACACAGTAGAGTTTACTGTTTGCTAATCAGCATGTGTTTACTTTCTCTTCCAAAACTGAAGTTGCCAACCAATACATTTCCTACCCAGTGCTATGAATCTGTCCAAATAAACATGGGAAGTAGTAAAACAATGACACCACATGAAAAATATATCCTCATTCATTAAATAGAATCCAAAAAATTCTCTGGAATTTAATTCTAGCAATGAAATGAGGACTGTTCGGTCTATTGAGGCAGGATAGTGACTTCCTCTCTTGTTAGTCCAACGTAGGAGAATGTGCTTTTAAGTAGCCACATGACTCAACACACATTGGCTTAAAACTAGAGAGATAAAAATGGATTATTTCATATTAACCCCTCACCTATATTCCCAGTGAACTGGGGCATTTCGGGGATAACATAGTTTTATGATAATTATAAATATGAGCAGCTTGTAGAATTCAAATAATTTTAATTTCTGTCTCAATCACTAACAATTACTGACAAGGAAGTTCTCAAGATAAAATTAAGGAATACTTCCTTTGGAGATTGTAAACATAAGGACAAAGAGAATTCGTAAAGAGAAGCTTTTGCTTTGTGGTCAGTTTTGGAGAATAAGTTCAAAAGTAGTTGATTTTAAAATAAATCAACATTATAGAGAACCTTAAATTCATAAGGATGCCAGTTTACTTTAGGGCGCAGTTTCATGTAAAATTGGGATCTATAACTCATCTGTATGTCTTTGTTAAGAAATTTTGGTATAGGAATGTAAGATGGAGGCATAGTGATTATTATGTTATTATTGTTATGGTTCACATTTGCCTTTAAAAATATCCAGTCTTCTCTTTCTACTGGAGCCCAGACTCCTACAAAGCTGACTGACTTCTCTCTCTTCTATTGAGAGGATAGTGCTTTTAGTAACTAATATAAAAATAGCAATTTACTATTTAATGTTAGTTTAAATAACTACACGGAGCGTTCAGTAGTAATTACATTAAAACCCAACGAGTATTTTAGAGTTAAGTAAAGTTTAAGCCTTGGGGATAAGTGGTACAGTCTAAAAGGGACAGCCATTTTTTATGACGTAACACTCACTGTGGAGGTGACTGTTTCCTTCTCCTTGTACAAATAAAGCCAGCCCCTTTAACCTTTTATATCAGGTGTGTCCTAGTGATGCTTCTGGGTAAGCAGCAAAACAAAAGGTAGTTGGTTCTTAAAGGCCATTTAGCACCTAATTGTACTTCAGCATTACATTAAGATTAGAGTAGTTCTATCTATAGCAGTACAACGGTACTTTTTTTTTTTTTCTTTTAAATAAGAAGTTAATTATCTGAACAAATTTACTTCTTGGATTTTTAGGTAAATGGCATATAACCATGTAACAGTTTCAAATGAAACCAGTATCATAGCACATGAAAACCTAAAGGGGTCTTTTAGGATGAGATAGCATTTGTCAAGGTCATCAGCCAAAAGCTGTATAAACATTGGTTCTCCTAGCCCTTGTTATCTAATCTAATCATTTACAGATAAGGAACCTGAGGCCTTCAGCACTAAAGGCCTCTCAGAGCCTCCTATAGCTGGTAAAGAGCAGGATTGAGTGTAAGAGTAGTGGGCTCCTGAATACAAAACTCGTTCTACTCTTTCAGGCCGTCTACCAAGTTTTAAATGATGTCCCTCGAACACCAGATATTTTTATTAAAAAGTTTTCCAAGCCTCAATTTAAAGGAATAAAATGTAGAGAGTTAGTAATAATTTCCTGAAAAACTAATGTCAGTAGCTGCTTTCAACATTCAATTCATACTTTAATATATTCGTCAAGCAGTGTAAGTCATTTGTTTTATGTAACTTTTTCATCTGTACTGATACACATATATAGATATACATACATATTTACATACCTATATACTTCTAGTGTTAAAGGATGAATATAGTGGGAGTGCTCTGTGTATCCTTTAAATTGAAGAAGAAAGTAGAAAGATTTTTAAATATTTGTGGAGTGCATTTAGACAGTCACTCAGTAGATTTATGGATATTGAGACTACAAAGATGAAAAAGACTGATGCCAGTCCTTGGCTTTATGGAAATTAGTATATCTCAAGTAATTGTAGAGTATGGCTAGGGAGACAACCAAGTTTGATAAAAGTATGGAAAAAGTTGGAATGTTGAAACATAGACTCCTATGGGAAAAAGAGGAAGAGAGACCCATACACCAGATCAGTGCAGGCTTCCAGAATGAAAGTTAATCAGGGAAGGGTGGTGGTGTTCTAGGAAGAGGAAGCAGCAGGCATGAAAGGTCAGAGAGAGAGAGGGAGGGAGGGAGGAAGAGGGGAGGAGAGGGGAGGGGAGGTGGGGGAGGAGATGCAGAGAGAAAGAGAGAGAGAGAGAGAGCACGTGCGCATGTGTGCTCTGGATCAGAAAGATGGTCAGTCAAGGTGAAACTTCAATAGGCAAATCTGCATAAAAGTTTTTTCAGGAATTCTTCAAAGGAATCAATTTGATGATAGTCACCTAAGTTCCTATCGGAAGCTCCTAAATTCTATGGAAAATTGGGACTTTTTTTTTCTGACCTTTATAACATTCTCTGTAATGTTCTATTTGAGTACAATTATCATTATCATCAATAGACATATATTTATTAGTACCTACCAGTTATGAAGCCTTCCATACTGAAACTGCCACATCTGAATCTTGATTATAGTAAAAGATTTAAAGTCTCAAAGATTAGGTTGTTCTAAGTGTGTTAGAAGAGACCAAGTGTATCCTTGAAGCTCTTTCTTTCTTTCTTTTTTTGGGGGGTTCCTACCATTCTTTGACCCAGTGACTTTACCTTATTATTCTTATTCTAATCCTATTGATCTGTTTTTTAAAATGTATTTTGAAATATTTGAGACATTCGGATATATAAATATTTCAATAAACACACATGTACCACCCAGTTTAAGAAATAACATTTTATATAAATTTATTTTAATAAAAATTAAAAATAAATAAAATTTTAATGAATGAATAAATAAATTAAAACATTCTTGAAAGGTTAATAGAGTACCTGTGTACCTCCTCTTCCCATTCTCATTCCTTCTCATCCTACTACACCATGCGGTGGCTTCTCTCTTAAATCTTGGGGTTATTGTTCCTAGTACTTTTCTTGCATGTGAGTGTTGTAATGTTTTTGATGCTGAAAACTCTAGTCTCTCTGCCATCCAATCTAGAGAGTAATCCTCTGACACTCTACTGCAGGATCATTTCTTCTAGTCTTGACAGTTTGGTGAGAAAGGACTCCTTGGGTTTTTCAAGAGTCACAGAAGTTCTCTAAGCATCCTTTCCTTGACATATAACATAATAAAGCATTGCCCTAGATTCTCATTTTGATAATTATAATCAATAGATGCTTTTTAAAAAAAAAAAAAACAAAAAAACTTGGAATAGGTGCTTTATGTAAGATAATATATATAATTACAGAGCAACTTTACTTTTGAATATTGGAATGAGTGCTAATGATGACAAAAGCACCCCCTGGGTCATTATTTCAGATGAAAATTGATAGACTGGACTTAAACTGAAATATTTCAGCTCACAGTACTAGTTAATTTATTCTGTCTTGTATATATGCTCACTTTGCAACATATGTATTTCGAAAACAAATATTAAAGAATAACAACAACGGCTGAATGCTGAACCTTATACTTTTAACAAAGCTCTTTATGGTGAATTGTAAGATGTTTTTCCTAAAAATTTTAGGATCACTCTCTAAGAAATTACTTCACATCTAGGAATTCTGGTTACCCATGAGGGACTATAAATGGTTTAATTATTATTTGCATTTGGAAAGAGAATATTTTAAGCTGTATTTGTGGATTTCACAATTTCAACATGATTTACTACCTTTTGGGCTAAACTGCATGTCTAAAAGATCTTTTGAAGAGCAGTGGTAACACAGTTAGCATAGGAAGTGCCACAATTTAAGCTTCCTGTGCTCCGACTTGATTTTCTTAAAAAGTGAAGACTTGCTGCTCTGTCCTGTCAAAAGCAAATGCAGCATGTGTTAGCAGAAGGAAGGAACTAGAGGCAGGCCTGCCCTCTTGACCTGTCCTGCTAAGCATGTCAGTTTGCTAGTTGAGAGCTGGCAGCCCTGGGCTCTACTTCGGGGAATCCTGAATGTAGATGGTGGGGCACTCCTGATTTCTGTGTTGATTGACCACTATAGTTGCAGGAGATAGTACATAGACAAATGAATTGATAGAAAATATTTAAATAAAATAAAATGAATAGTTCACCTCAATGGAAACTTGTCAAAATTTAGGATTCTATGAATCATTTAAGAGACATATAAGAATATAAGGATTCTGTTCCTTAAATTTCTAATTTAAAAATTTCTAAGGTGATGTCCATTACAAAAATTTAATACTGAGGCTTGATCACTAGCCTGAGACTTTACATGGACCTCTAGACTTCATTCCTTGAACCTTCTATATTGTCTTCCTTTTCTTAATGATTTCCATGACATAGAATAAATCTGGTGGCTTTTATTTGTTCATTTTTCTTTCCTTGAGCAAGGAAGTGGTGTGCCAGCAGCTGACTGTCTTCTTCCCAGGTGGCAAATGATTCAGAAAGCATCTAGGACAACTTCACTGTACATTCTGTGTGTTTTGCAGTGGGGAGACTAGGCATGCACAGAGTTAAGCCCATGGCTGCTCTGTGTTAACCGAACATTCCCAGTGTGGTGAGGCCATAATCTCTAAGCAGATGCTTTATGGGGTCTTGTTATTGTCCAAAAGTGGCTCTCATATGAGAAAACGCAGTCATGCAGAAACGGCACAAACACTATTGACTTGTCCACCATGGCTTATGGTTTTTCCTTTTTAACATCCATAAAATGGTTCATCTTCACCTGGCTGGAGAATGTTGTGCTTTCCCCCTCTACACCTTTAACTCATTAAAAATAAAAATAAAAAAATAAAACAATTACAATAAACTAGAATCAATTTGTAATGTTCCTTACTGATAAGACATTCTGATTTACCTTGGAATCTTTTTAAGTTTGTTGTTGTTGGCAAAGACCATGTTTCTTTCTCAACTCTTTCAGGCACATCGCGGCCTTTCAAAACCTTTAAGTCCTGTAATACTATATTTTGTGAAGAAGGGAAAAAATGAGATTTTTTTCCTCTTTGCTTTTGTTAACCCATTCTTGTTTTAGACTCCAACAAAAAGGGTTTTTGTTAACTGGAGCTTAAAATCGGCCGGCTTGCAAAGTATTCTCTCTTTTTATGCAAGGAGGATTAGCTTGGCATGTTATGCAGTTCCCTTGTATGAGCCATTCACGTGTCCTGTCATAAGGTGTATAATTACCGCACTTCACCATCAGCAATCATTCTTAAGTTAAAACCTGTTTTAAACCTCTCATTAATATAAATCATACCAGGAAGGTAGAGAATACACCTTCAAAAAGAACGAAGTGTTAGGGAGTTAATCTGTTCTTTTCATAATAGACCCAGAGTAAATAATTTTTACTTAACGCTTTTCTTTCTATGCAATCAAAATAGTTTGTGATAAAAGATCTGGTACTGGGGATTGCATAAATGTGCACTGTTTTATTCAGACAAGACTGGGCTTCCTGCTTGGTGCCAGCCTCGTTTTCTCTCTGTCACCCTTGAACAGTGAAGTGTGTAATCCTCCATTCTTTTAAAGTTAGCCCCCTGACAAAATTTCCTGTCTTCCTCTTTCTGTCTCTGCCCCACCTTACACACACACACACACACACACACACACACACACACACACTCTCACTCACTCACTCACTCACTCACACACCTAGATTCAAAGGCAAAATGTTTTTGTGTTCAGGTCTTCCTTTCAATGAACTATTCCAGCACACTTAGATAGCTAGCAATCTGAATTTATAAACAATGCCTCAAAGAATGATTTTTCTTTCACAGGAGAGCTTTAGACAAAAGATATATATGGATATATATAGATATATACATATATATCTGTATATATTTACGTATAGATATCTATATGTAGGTATATAGATACACACACACACACATACATATCTATCTATCTATCTATCTATCTATCTATCTATCTATCTATCTATCTATCTATCCATCTCCAGGATATATTTATTCATTAGTGATTTCTTCCAGTATAGGTATAGGCAGTATAGGCAGCTCTAAAGGGATAGCCTGAGTTTTCCATCTTTCTAACATACAGAGACCACTTCTACTCTCCTTCTTTGCCTCCCACCACCAGAATCTACCTGCCATAACCTCAGAGCTGTTGTGGGATATGGTTGTAGGAAGTTCAGTCCAAGTTAGGGATTTCAGACGAGGGAGTTAGGCAGTCTCAGGAAAATGTTTCAAATTTTTACACAGCCTGAAAAGCCTAGACTGACTTGGCCTTTGCCCACCTTTTCAAACTCATTTCTCACTTCTCTCCTCGAGCTTCTGACTCATCATCTTTCCAATCTCCTTTCACTTCTTTAAATTTGTCAAGGAATCCTCCTTTCATTTTCCCAATCCAAGAGCCTTTAGTTCTACTAATTCCATTTCCCCCAATTTTCACTAATTCTTTAGGTTGAAGCTTAGGCCAACCTTCCTTATTTCTTTTACATATTTTTTTATGAAGTGCCTAAAATATGCCAGAAATGATTCTAGGTCCTTGAGATTCAGGGTTGATTTGGGCAGATGACATCCCTTCTCTCATGGGGCTTGTATTCTAGGGGAGGACTTCAATAAAGATGCCTTTCTTCACATCCCCTTCCATAGCACTTTATGATTCTTCAAAACATTTCTTCACTTCGTTCAAGAACTGTTTATTAATGCCTATTAGGAAACATTCATCAAGCTTGAACAAGTTCTGTCTTCCCTGATGAAGTCTAAACTCTATAAGACATGATCTCTCTGTTGTGTGTCCATCCCAGTAGGCACTTAATAAATGCAGACTGAATGGATAAAGGAATGGCTTTGACCCTGTCCCCAAACATTTTTCAGTTGTACTGTGCCTGAATTATTTTACAACACTGTTTTACTAGATGTTACTGTATTTAGGAACTCATTGGGGTCAACAGACTTTTTGTTTAAAAAAAAAAAAAGTCAATTACCAGAAGTGATTGTTTTAAATTCATATAATCGGCTTTTCTTTTAACATCTTCAGGTATGAGTGGCTGCAGGAATGGAGATAGAGTTTAGGTTGAGAGGTGACATTCTTAGGGCCTGGAACAGTAGGAAGTATAAGGTGGTTGGCCCAGTGATGGTTTTGCACAGGGTGCTGGAACTGGAAAGATGAGTCTCAGAGAGAGGAGAGAGGAGTGCCAACAGTGAGAGAAGAGGTTTTCAAAGTTAAACCTGGGTTATTTCAGGAATTTATTGAGAAAGCTAAGAACTCCTTTTCTTTCTCATCACTTGAAGAAGAAGGAAGAGAACTAAAGATAATTAAGAATCTTTTATGTACCAGGGGCTTTACATTTATTATTTAAGGCGTTATTTTATTTCCAGTTTACATTTAAGAATCAGATCCGTTGAATTCCAGCATTAGAACGTATAAAGCTGACACTGTGTAGCCTCTTGGTACTCCTTTAATGTCTGTTGGGTGAATGAATTTACTGTATAAATACTTTATTTCAATTTCGGCTTAGTTCTTCAAGCCAGCGTCTCTAGACTCAGAATTCATATTGGTACTATTGGTTGAGTTGCATTCAAGGATGAATTAGACTTTGTGGGCTGGTATGAAACCTACTCACCTTGTATAATACTGTTTCAACAGGAGAATTCAGGGTAAGTTCCAGACCATTGACTTACCTATGAGCTTTTGGAGCTCTATTCCTTACTAAGTTGGGGATTACCTGTATGTGAATGCAGAAATTATATGAAGTTAAATCTTATATATTCTATTTTTGTGTGCTGTTTAGGGCACTTCTTTCCTAATACTGTATTTAAGTGGTTCGCTCTTCTGTTTTATTTTTTCCCCATAAATCTCCCCAAACCTTTTTATAAATAAGTAGTACACCTAATAAAATAATAGTAATAAAAGTTACTACCTAAAAAGATTTAAAAGAGATAAAGTGATTCCTAAGATTCCAAAAATTTAACATTTTTTTTATGTCACTATTTCATATTGAGTTACCAGGAACATGACATTAAACCAGTTTTGGTTTGGGTTCAAATGAATGCGAAATTACGTTAGTGATGAACGTCCAGTAAGATTGAAATACACTCACAAAGAGAGACCCCAGATGGACTGAGAGTCAAATCATCAGATCCTTTCTTATGTAATGGTAAAGCCTGGCCAGAAAGGAAGCTTTTTCACTAGACTGTTTATAAAACTAAGCACACACTAATTTACAAGTAATTTGAGTTTAAATGTAATTAATATATATCAAAGAAATTCAATGAAAAATGAAATGTTTACTATTTTGACCATTAAAATTGAGTGTGTAGTGACAGTAAGTGGGCTGTTGTACATGGGTTTGAGTAGAACATTATTTAGTTAAGATGTGGGAATTACTATTAAGAAACATAAGGTTCATTCAGGAGTCTAATGTCTTTTATGTGTATGTTTTTCTTCCAGTGTAATTATTTTTAGAGCCAGCTTGTACATAATATCTTTAGAGTTGCTTCTGCTGTTAGGATGGATACATATTTAAAAAGCTATATAGAAAATAGAAAGTTGGATGAGAAGTCTGAATAAAAGAAGAGAAAACGAATTATTCAATATGAGTTAAACATGAAGTTTTAGACCTTTAAAATATGCTAAAATATATTTGTAAAAATATGTAAAATTAAATTAATGGGTATAGATTACTTCAGAATCGTGAGAGGCAGTGTGGTTCAGTGGATGGAGCCCAGGGTTTAGAGATGGAGAAGACTCCTCTCTGCAGCTCACCAGCCACATTAACTTGGGCAGGTCGTTTAACGTCTTGAGGCTTCTCTTTCCTCATTTGTAAGATGGGGCTGATAATAATAGTATCCATCTTGACAGGTTGTATTGAGCATTAAAGCCAACTTTTGTGAAGCTTCTTGTAAGATGCTGACTTATCATTGACATCTACAAATGGTGTCTACCATTATCAACAGTTACATAGCATCAGAGGAAATATTTTTAAAAATGATTACAAACAAGTCATCATGTACTGTTATTAGTTTTCATGATAGCATTCATATTACTTAGGTCCAGGGAAAATATCCATTTCATGAAATCCAAAGCAACCTTGCTTTTTTCTCCCCTACATGGTATAATACATTTCAAGTCTGGAGAGAGACAGTCAAGAACAATGTTTTCTAATTGTTCATTGAGTTTTAAAAATTTCATCAATTCTTTGTTCATCAGAGACATTTTCTGAGCACCTAATAATATTTCATGCCATATACTAACCGCCAGGAATAAAAAACACTGGCTTTATCTGCAAGGCTATCACAGTCTGAAAGTAAATGAGCTGGTGAGCTGGTTATCCATTCAGACAATGGTTAAGTGTCAGAAACCTTTGAATTGACAAATAAGCTTTTAAAATTGTAGTGGTTTTCTGGGCATATTTAGAAAGGATTTCACACACACACATCTTGAGTTTATGATAAATTAAGAAACTATTTGAAATCTGAACAAAAAGTCATTTTCTAGGGTTTCTTTGGCTGTATTTGGCTAATGTTTATTTTAAAAATGTAATTAGCAATGATCTGTAATAATTAAAAAATATGTGCTTAAATTAATAAAGATCATGTTAGGTTTTTTGTTTTCCTTTTAGACTAAGACTCATGGGCTATAAATTCATCACTTTTCTTGATGGTGGTTTTACTGAATAGATTCTAGCCAAAAATATTCTTCAAATATTATTAGCTTATAAAGCAGATAATTAATCTCTCAATGAAATAATATTTTCAACATTTGTTACAAAGCCAAATTGTCATCAGTAAATGATTTTAGAAAAACAATAATAGGTTCTTTAAAAATATATAGTATATATCTCTTCAATTAATAACTTTTAAATTCTATATTGAACCCTCAGAGGCAATTTAAGATTATAATAATTGAATCTTCTGGACTACTGTTGAAAAATTTACCCAATCCATATTCTGTCATATTTTAATCAATATTGTTGAAATCGGATCATTCAAAATGAAATAACATACATTGTCAGAATGACCAAATATTATGTATGATCAGCATAAAAAAAAAAATTCGTTAGAAACAAATATATTGGCCTGGACCTTTAAATATTTTGTTCCGTATTTTTGAGTACTTTTTGGCTCTTTTCATGGAGAATTCCAGCAAATTTGTGAGTGAATCTTGATACTTCGGTAAAGCTGGATCTGTTTCTAAGCACAATGCCTACTTATTAAGCTGGAAAACTTCTTTCTTTTTTATTTCAGACTTTTCTGTCATAAGCGGTGATGATCTTTTCGTGTCGTTTTCATAAAACAAAATTTCCTTATAAATCTAAAGCCATTAAATTACAAAAACCACAGACACAGTCCATCACTTTGTTCCATTCCAAGTTCAATCATTACCTTCAAATACATCATATAAAATGCCCTGTTCTTGAGAAGGAATGTAGCGTGAGGATGAATGGAGACCCAAATAATCACTGGTCTCAAGAACAACATTTATATTTAATTTTTCATAGTATTTTTTGGGATTTGGATCCTTGACTATCCAAATCAAATGCTTTCATAAAACAAAGCTATAGTTCATACTTTAAAAATGTTTTGAAAGGAAAATTTGTAAAATTGAAAAACCACTTTAACATCCTTGAATAGAGGAAACTGTATACCTACATTAGTGGTAAAGAAATATGATAATGGAAAATATATAATTCTGAAAGAGAACAAGACAGGGCAGATCTTAAAACTGGGGTCATATATATCTTGGTTTGTGTTCAGGACACTTTCTGTTTCAATTAGTCTCTTTGGTTCTCAGCTGTTTATTTTTGGTTGTTAGGTCATAGTTTTACATAATTGGGGAAATAGTGTCTCAACACAGAGAGTTATGATGTGGAGACTAAAAAGTAACTGTGGTATTTGACTGTGACAGCAATGAACAGAGGTCTCAGCAAATGCCGGCACAGTTTTTTGTGACCCAGGACTAATTTTTCACTTTATGCTTGTTTGAACGTGGCTTTTAGGTAGTCCAGAAATATCTTAAAAGCTGCTAATTGTTCAGGAAAATACAATAAGGGGTGAGATTAGGAGTAACTTGAGGAGAGATATTTTTTCTTTTTCTTTCTTTCTTTTTTTTATTATGAGCTTATTTCTTTGAATATTGTTTTAGATTATTTGGTGGGGGGCAGGTAGAAGAAGCCTATTTACTCGAGGGGCAAAATCCTAGAAGACAGGCACAGAACTCCCATCGGTGGCTTCTTGGCCAACTGGAGTGCCGTTGAGGGGTTGATAGGATGCAGGGTGTCTGGGAAGGGAGCCAAAGCCAGAGCCTGTGAGACCAGGTGGATTTCCTAGTACTGCAGTTAGTCTCTGTCAGTCACAGCCACTTCCATTTTCTTAGGAGACGGAGAGGTGGAGGAATTGAACTAGAGCTGATAGGAAGATTTTTCTATTTTGCATTTCTTTGAAATTAGATTGGCTTCTAATCTATTCTTTTAATACGTTACTCTTTTTCTTTCTCTCTTTTAAACACTGAGGGAAAACAGGATTTCTCAAAAGTTTACTTTTGGATTTCTCTCTCCTATCAAATTATATAACAGGAAAAGAACTTGAAGTGTAAAAGAAGCTAGTGTAATTGTAAAATAATTAAAGGCTAATCATCTTCATAGATAGATAAATGCCCTAAAGAATTCTGAAATGCTAATTTTTAATAGAATTCTTATCAAAATGTGTTTTTAATGGGAAATATGGGTGGGGATTGGACTAGGTAAAATTGTTGCAAATAGGTTGCAATTCAGAAAAACAATGCAACATAGAAGTTTGAACTGGAATCTTAAGTAGTCGTTTATCAATAAGTAGATGACTTGGTTAGAGTAGATGAGCTCAGTGATCCGTTCTACTGCTCACTGCGCCCCAGAGTACAGCCTGGCTTCTGTCATGGTAAGATTTTTGTCATCAAGTCCCTGCTCTATGAACTCGGCATAGTACCTAACCTCTCTGAGTTTCTGTTTAGCTGTGTAATTCACTAGATAGAGCTGTGGGCAACATTCTGAGGGAGCAGCAGAAAGGAGAAATGTATTAATGCTGAGTCCAAAGAGCAGGAAAAGTTCTAGATAAGAAGTAGCATTCGATCTGCGCTGCATGGAATGAGGGTTTTCTAAATGAGGGTGGTTAATGAGAAAGGACAGACTTGTCTGGGAATGTAGCATGGGCAAAGGTACAACGGCCCAGCTTCCTGGGGTTTGAGGTGTCAGGGGAGCTGAGCCTGGAATTGAGGAAATGACCCTTGAAGACAGTGAATGTCATATAGAATGACTTTATTCAGTAGGTGTATATGTTTCTTATGCTGTGTAACAGATTACCACAATTTAGTGATTTAAAGCTACACTGTTATTAGTGTGCAGTTCTGCTGGTCAGAAGTACAGTACCGCGTGGCTGTGTTCTCTGTGCTCTTATAAGACTGAAATCAAGGTGGTTACTGGGGCGAGTGCTCATCTGGGAACTCTGGAAAAATATGTTTTCAAATTCATTCTTGTCGTTGGTAGAATTTAGCTCCTTGTGGGTATAAGATTGAGGTCCCCATTTCTTTTCTGGCTGTCAGAGGACCACCCCATTCCTTACCATGTTCCCTCTCCATCTTCAAGCCAGCAAGGACACATCAATTCTTTCTAATGTTTTGAGTCTCTCTGGCTTATCTTCTGAGACCAGCCAGAGAAAATGCTCTGCTTTTAAGAACTCATGCGATTAGGTCAGGTTCACCTGGATTACTCCCGCCTTGCCCAAGTCGAGGTCAACTGTGCCAGATAACATAGTCTAATCATAGGGCTAAATCCATCATATTCACAGTCCTGGAGATTGTGCAGTGTATGTAGAAGAGGCAGGGGATTTTAGAGACCGTCTTAGAATTCTGCCTTCCACAGTAGGTAAGGGGGAGCTACTTCGGTTATCTGAGCAAGGATGTTAAATGTTCCAAGCAGTATTCTAGAAAGTTAACATTAGCAAAATGTAAAAAGCATTTTAGAAAAATGAGAGCTTGGAAGCAATTGACATGGGAGGCGGTCTTTACAATATCAAAAGGGCTTTATACTGTTTATGTACTGTTTAGTACTGATTAATACTGATTTAGTACAGTTTAGTTCAAGAAAGACTTCAGGGCATTGGAAATAGGGATGCAAAGATGAAAAGGAGGACTTGACCACTTGCTACCTCCTGATCGAAGCCAAGATTTTATTCATTTATGTTTTATAGAGGGAAAGGTAATGGGTAGTGCTAAGTAGGAAGTCTCTTAATGCCTTCCCCTCTTAATGAGGGTAGCCTTGATCTGTTTTATACACTGGCATTTCATTTAAATTAAGTTAATTATTTCATTTTTATTATTTAATCTGAAAGTAAATCTGAGGACTGCTGGACCTATAAATGAGAAAACGGTAGCTCAGAGAGGAGAAATGACATACTTGGTAGAGTTTCTTAGCTTTGCCAAGTATACAGTTTAGTTTGAGAAGAAACAGCTCACTGGTAAAGAACGAGTAGAGGGCATAGACGGTATAAGAAAGGGCAACTCATGAAATTATATCATGGATTCCAAGGGAGGCTGGGATCAGCTTAGCTTGGGAATTACCAGGAAAACTTCATGGGAGAACGTGGGTCTTAGCCTGGCTGTTAAAAGAAGTAATGAAGAGAAAACGAGAATTTCCTAAGTAAAGATCTGCAGACAGGGCCAGCTCTGTTCAGGGGGAAGAGAAGCTCGAGAAGCAAAGTGTTTATAGTGGCTGTGAGCTTTGGGGTCTTATGTATATGAGCTGTGTGACTTTGAGGAAGTTATTTTGTCTCATTGAGCCTCAGTTTTCCCTACTGAGAAATGGGGCTAATAAATATATAATAACAGTTTCATAGGTCGATACCAGTTGAATATCTAAAATTTGTATGTTTCAACCTAATCTATTCATATCTTGTAGGGTTGTTGTGAGGCTGGGTGAGATAATGCATGTTTAGCACAGTACCTTGCACATAATCAGTACTGAATGTGTAACAACTATTTGCAATATTCAAGGAATAGGAGACCCTGGCTTTTAGGTAGAGGTGTGAACCTTTCAAGCTAGGAGAAGTCTTTACTTTGAGATATAAGACAGTAGCCAGATTACAAGGGAAAGGATTACAGGTATAAGTGAAATGTGAAACGATCAACCAGAGCTAGGGTCAGGAGGGCAGAAAGACTCTTGATGTGTCAACATTTGGCTTGACATGGGGATCAGAGTTTTATAACTTGTTTTGCATTGTAGTTTTAGAAGAGCTTGCAGACTTGGTAGGAAGGTAGAGGGTTGGTAGACAGGATAAAACCTAGTTCAGAGCAAAAAACTCTCCCTGGGAAAGGGAGAGAGGGACAGGAAGGAAGATAGGGATGAGATGTGAGTTTGTGGGGAGGGAGGAGGGACATTAGATCTCACTGGATGAAGAACAGAAGCTCTGGGACGCACTTGGACAGGCTGACTTCCAGTGATGAGAAGAGCAAGAAGTGAGCAAGTTATGCTTTGATAAAAGGGTTTTCTGGAAGGGAAATGAGGGTTCCTTAGGGAAGAGTAAAGAGCTGAGAGAGGGGCAGGAGGAAGAGCAGGAAGTGTGGGGAGAGGCAAAGTTTGTTAGTTCTGAGACATGATGGGTACACAGAGATATGAGGGCCGTTGACTGTGATCCATGAGTAAAGACACTGCCGGTCAAGTCCAGCACTAGGGAGATGGTGGGAGGGTACGGGAGCTCCGGGAGCAGGGCTTCTGATTTTCCCAGAACTCTAGATCTGATAGAAAGGAAGACCCGTTGGGAAGAACAGTCCTACCTCTTAATATCTCTCTTGTGATATTTGGAGAGTGCCACATCTTTCTCTTATACAACACAGAAGCAGAATCAGCGCCTCTCTCTCTGAGCCTGTGAACCACCACGAGGGCTTTAAGACGGCTTGAGAGAGATATGTTTACCTTGTTTATGATGCATGTACTAATTAGAAAGAGCTGTGTTCTCTTTGTGGCCTAAGACTTTGCAATGGATCTCCATTATCATTATTATCCTTAATAATGAGATAAAAACTTAGAACAGGTGTCCGGTAATCCTTGGTGGACAGAATTCAGGGGATCTTGTTCCCTGACTTTGCCTTCTCTCCACCTGGAAAGGAGGCAGACCACAGCCTGTTGGGAAGAAATTCCTTGGCTCAGTGTGAAGAAGGCATGGTATGCTGAGATTACTGTTTACCAGAGACAAGGGCCGGCTGCTTTGATGCTCTCCCAAAACTGGAGATGGAGAAGTGGCTTTGGTGCAGATCCATCCTCTCACAGGGAAGTTATTCTAAATTCCATTCATGGAAACTTTTTCGTTAGAGTGGCTGGGGACATTTTGGTATAATGAATCAAGATACTAGCTTTTAAGAGGATTCTGTATACATTGCTTTATTCACCGTAGCTTTAATTTCACTGTATAAAGATTATGCCATTTTCTTGTCATCTGAAGAACGCCAAATTTCTTAAATCTCATCAAATCTAATGTTATTTATTCAAGCTTCCTTCCTGAATTCTGCCCTGGAGTGTTCGTAGGCAGTTACATTTATCTCTGTAACATTACTCACCATTTTGTAAAAGAATCAAAACAAACCCCAGCAAAAATACCTCCTCCATAAAAAACATATAAAATAAGAATAACATGTGAATGAAAAAAATCCCGGTGTGATTCAGTTCTCTTGCAACAAATGTAGAGTTGTTTGTAATTTTGAGTAAATGAGTCTGCAAACCAAAATAGTTAGTAGGTTTAATTTTAGGTTTACAATTTTGACATTGTAACCCTGAATTACATCTTATTTGGAAAAATCTCTTCAACTCAGGCTTTTTAACCTAGTACCACAAGATGACTTATATTAAAATTTCTCTGAAGATAATGTAGCTCTGTTTGTCTATTAACCTAAATGAATGTAGAGATAAGTAGTATTATTTATCAAGATATATTTATATTTACCAAGATAATAATATCATTTATTTGCATCTGAGTTTTGCTATTATTGTTGAAAATTTGGTCATCCTAAATATATCAGATTAGAAAACGAACCAAAAAATAAACAAACAAAAACCTTTAAACATGGCAGAGAGTGAGTAGTCAGAGGATGTACCAAATTCCATAGAATGCAACATTTTCAGAGAGTAAAAGGGCTAAAGCAATCAGAATTTTTACCAAATTGGGTTATCTACATGAGCTTCATTAGCCACTCTTTAATGAAGAACTAGTACTTAAAAAAATGTTTTCATACTTGGAGAATGAGAAGTTATTTAATGGTATTCAGTTAAAGCTAGTAGGATGCTCAGAGAGGAACCTTTCAGGTTCTCAAGAGGGCAGGAAGTGTTTCTTTAAAGATCACTCTCTGGGGCCTCCAAGAGCAACATAAACAAATGAGTACTTAATAAATTTCTTTTGATGATGGCATTGGTCAGAAAGATAGATCAATAACTGAAATTACCTGGATTTACAAGATTAAAGGCTAACAGAAACCTAGGTATCAGCTATGATGAAGGCCAATGCACTTAAATAAATAAATACATTTCTACTTTGAGCTCACAGGGAAAAAGGGACAGTGATTTCAGATGCCAAACCTCTGACCAAATCTGGGCAGTTAGTAATAGCCTCTTTTGGCCCTTGGTAAAATCCTCTGTAAACTAAATACCAAAATCAAATGTAAAAAATGAAGGGAACTCTGTAGGCTGGCTGAGTGACATCTGTAGTCACTGGTCTCAGGAGGCCAGAAGCCCAACTAGAGTTCTATGATAGCACATTCCTGCTTGCCCAAGACCTTCAGAGTCTCACATTAATGTATGAAAAGTCTTTTTCAAGTGCCTTATTAAAGCTACGTTGGCTTGGACAGAATGCCAGTGGGTGGAATCTGGGTTTTATCAGGTGCTGCTTGAGGAAAAACACTTCTGGTAGTTCAAGAAAGCGCTGAAAACAGAAACTGGGTTTGGGAGTTGTTATTTAGAGTCAGACTCTTGGAAATATCATGGAAACAAAACAATTTTAAACTTTAAAAAGAAATTATCATTTTATTTTATATTTGGCTCCGGTATAGTGATAGTGTTTGTCCTTATTTCCTGGACAACTGACCTGTTCCTTCAGTATTTTTCCTTCAGGAAAATGCATGTCTTCTGAATGCTTCCTTGTAGCTCACACCTCATTATTCTTATTCCCTTGTTAGGCTCAGCACTCCTTCCTTCTTCTTGAAAGTGCCATTAGACTCACAAAGTAATATAGGAACTCTCAGCAAACACAAAAGAAACTGAGCCTGCTTCAGAAAGTATAGTTTACTGGCAAAGTATCAGGACCTAAAGGCATACATTTTTATGCCCCGTCACTGACCATAGATATTTTATTTTCTTACCCTAATTGTCTCTTCATTAAGATTAAATCTCTTCTATTGTTTTATCTCGATGTTAAATGTGTTTTTGTAAGTGTTCTCAAATCTTTTGTAGAATAAAGCAGAGTATAAACAAATAAATACTGATATAGCAAAGTCCTATCTTAAATGAGACAATTGGCAATAAGACCATCCAGAAAAAGATTTAATGAGTCTTCCAAAATATTATAAATTTAGAGTTTGCTTAGTCTGCATCTTTTTTCTGTATC
Organism: Pteropus vampyrus; assembly: GCF_000151845.1. NCBI lineage: Eukaryota > Metazoa > Chordata > Mammalia > Chiroptera > Pteropodidae > Pteropus > Pteropus vampyrus. The sequence continues at coordinate 1,108,219 of NW_011888890.1, read as the reverse complement.
CCAGTGTTATTAAATAATTAGATAATTTATATCTTATCTTTTGGTTGCTCATGCTCACTCTAGAAATAATTTGTAAGACAATCTAATTTAGATACTATCTGCTTTAAATAGGAATTTGTGTAGGTCGAATATAATATATGTAAAAGATGTAACCTGGGAAAAAGTTATTGCCCAGAGGTTTGGAAATTAATACTATTCTTCCTTTGAGCATAATAAGGTGATTGATCGAAATGGTCAACTTAATGCAAGGAATATGGTTTGGGGGCATAACATGCTTGTGAATTCAAATATTAAATCATTTCACATATCTTCTACTTTATTTTATTAAGTTCTGCCCAGTAGCACTTTTCTAAACATTATTCATAATATGCTTATGCTGTTATGGAAAAATATTAGAGAGGATGAATGGGAATAGCTGTTCTAGTTTTTAGTGTAAAGCGCCACTTCCTATACGTACACGGAGTATTCTTGGTGAAATAAATGACTTTTGATTGTGGGTTTGTCTGATGCAGATTTTACTGGAAAAGTATACTTATTTTCCTTTAGTTAGCATGACTTTGAAAGCAAATACAGCAAGTCCTTCGTGTCACGTGAGGATAACAAAATTGAAGTCGACTGTTATGTAGCCCTGGCATGTGTGTTACGACCAGGGTGATGTGAGCTCTTTGGAGGATGCAGTATTTCTCTTCTAAGGTTCACTGTTTTTGTGGGGACTCACGCATACACATACCCCTTCATTCTTACCAATGGATATAGGCAAACTTTGATAGGACTCACTCGAATCCTGCCTCTGGCCTTTTTCATACCTGAACTTCTTTGGTTTCTGCCTCATCTTCAACAGGGATTTTACGGGGTCAACAAAGTGACTTGATGAAATAATCCACACTCCCATGTTAGGACAGACCTTCCCCCATTGAATAGCCCTAGCTTGCTTGTCAGTTTTTGTTTTTCTTGCAAATGATTATTAATTTAAAATGATTACAAGTATTTTGCTTTTTCATTTAAATTGATTTTAGAAAAATGCAAAAAGAACAGATCTTGACCAGCAGCAATCAGTTACTCAGCTAGCCATTACCACCCTATTTTTTCTAAACAAGACAAAGTCTATGTTATTTCTTATTATTGAACATGATTTTTGAGTAAATTTGAATTCTGCTGTGTCCAGTAGAGTTGAAAATGTATCGGCTCTATGGTCATTACTAAGAACGATGATAATACCTACTATTTATGGTGTACTTACCATGAACAAGGCACTGTTCTGGGAGTTTACATAAAATGTCTCAGTTAATTCTCACTACAGTCCTGCTTGGAGAAGATTACTATTTGCCTTTTATAAGATGACGAAAGGAACTCTGAGATGTTGGGCCGTTTATCCAGCTACAAAGCAAATGAGTGGACAAGCAGGTTGAGAATTCTTTATTAAATTTTGCTTTGATAACAAGAGTAATATTTGGCCTTCGTAATAATATTAGAGTATTGCAGAAATGTATAACACTGGAAGTTAAACTCATTCTCAGTACAGCATTCAGAGAAAACAACAATGCTGCATCTTTATTTGACTTCTTGTGAATAATCTTTGTGAATAATTTTTATAGTAACAATTTCTAATTCTTTTTTTCTTATGACTTTCTGATGATGTGCTTTTTTTCTTTATAATTGAATTAGTATGTATTTTAAATTTAAAATAAGCAAGAATTGTCAAGGCAATATAAATTTTTACACATTTGCTTTCTGACATTTTTACCCCACAACACTCAAATCCTTCCTCATTTAATAGTTAACTTTTATCAATAATTTATTCTTACAATAGTTTTCAACTAATATGTGCTGGTGTTTAATGTTGCCACTTCTCTTTTTCATTTAACACCATTAAGTGGATACCCGAGATTAAAATTTTCAAGTGACTTTTTTAAAGTATTTCTGTGTGTTCTTTTTTCTGTTAGAAATACGCTAGAAAGTTTATACAAACCTAAATAAAAGTTGGTGTCTTTGGGGATTAAGTAAAGACTGCTATAGCCATTATTTTTCTCTTTCTTGCTCTACTAAGCACCCAATTAATGAGCTTGAGGTAAGTTATATTTTATCCAGTTATTTACTTTGAAAAATTAAAGTAGTACATTTACAGAAAATAATTAAATAGTACATATGGGTGAAAATCGAAAGTAAATGTCCCCCCTCCTCCTGTTTCTTTCCGAGCCCTTACCCCCTCATCCTAAATTTCTTCTGTTTCCAAGTTTTCCTAATGAACATCTAAGCATAGATATGTACATATGTACATATTTTATGTAGTAGAATTATTTAAAGTTTAAATTATACATGATGACTACCTTCACAATACATGCCTCTCTCGCATGTTCACTGCATTTGTAAATAAGCAGCTCTCAATAGGGCATTTATAGTAAGTTAAAATAAGAATAAATTTCAAGTGGGAAAGAGAATTAGGACCAAGGAAATAGAAGCGGAGAATCAAAATATGGAAAAGAGTACAAATTTATAGACTATAAAGTTTAACAATGTTGACTGCTAGATTAACAAGTGTCAGATGAACAAAAATATCACTATAGAAAAGAAGTTAAAATCAGTAATATAATTGTTTTAATCCAAAAGAAGGAAGTATAACAGGTTCTTATAGGAAAACTCTTTTCTGAATTTCTTATTTCTAGGTGCTGGGAGTGATGCCCGTTAAGGTAGCACAAGTCAAAATGGTTGGTGGCAATGTGTGCCTGCTGAGGATGAGGTGTATCTGGCACCATAACGTGGTTACATAACCAGCTACATAATACATGTGGCTTCTTGCTTTAAATTAAGAATTTCAGGACAAGACATCAGAACAGCTCTGAGCCCATGAAGCCAGCCCACTATGCCTGGAGATCCTTGAGCACACCTGTGTCCTGTGAGGAGTAGAGTAGGCTGGTGGAGGAGAGGGGGAATGTGGTGTCTTATGCAGGGATGTGTTCAATTGAGAGCAGCCTGCCTCTTTGGGTTGTCCTGATCTTTGCCACTTCTTAAGGAAGAGGGATTGGTGATGGGCTAGGATTTGGCCTTCCTGGGGGAGGTTAAGTGGGAAGTAATGTGGAAGCACAGGGGAGGACTCTGTTAGAAATAATCGACATGTGACTGGAGCGCAGATGTAGACAGAAAGTGTCATAAAAGAAAAGGAGTGAGATGAGGGGAACTCTTGCCCTTTGAATGTTGTGGGATGGGCATGGGGAGTGTTACAAACAACTTCCAGTATGTGGAGAGCAGAGACTAGTAAGCACATGGTTCCAGTTCTTTAAAGTGTTAGGACAGAGGAAACCACACTTCCTTACCGGAGAAAGCAGAGGGGCACGGAACTGACCTGGAATGTCAGGAAAGGCTTCCTGGACAAGGTGGTCCGGAGAAAGGATCCCAAGGGATAAGCCTGGGTAGTGACCTAGACGGCCAGATACTGTTAACCAGGAGGCACTTGGGATGTTATGCTCGGGGCTGTGAGGTAACCACTGAAGGCTTCAGGAGGATAGGATGGTCAGATTTACATTTCTGAACTGTTTTCCATGTTAGTGTGGAGCAGTAGTTCTTTAAGTCTGGTTCCTGGACCAGCAGCATGAACATCACCCATGAGCTTCTTAGCAATGCAGATTCAGGGGACTTCAGGGGACCCATTTTGACCTATTAAATCAGGCCTCTGAGGATGGGCCAGAAACTGGGTTAGAACAAGCTCTCCTGGTGATCGTATCAAAGATTAAGTTAGTGGTGGGTGATGATTAAGACACAAGTCTCCTGATTGTGCCAGTCTTTCTCCCATGCAAACTTCCCGGGCAGTGAGAAGGATTATCACAACATTTTTAAAAGAAAACCGTGATAATATGTTATATTACCTTTCAAAAATAATGCTTATAAAAGTACAAATGGAAATAGGCAAATACAGTAATGTATAAAATGACCGATATATAATTTTTGGTTGTATCATTTCATACGCGATGCATATTATGTTTGTGTGTCTCTGAGACTGGAATGGGGAAGAAGGAAGTGACTTATCTAAACCTAAGCTAATTATTCTCTAAGCAGAGAATTTATTAGCTCTATGACCTTGGATAAAACATTCAATCTCTTTGAGCCTCAATTTCCTTATCTATGAAATGGGGATAATAATACCTACCTAACATTGTTGTTAGGATAATGTAGCTTATGCGAAAGTGTTTTGTAAGCTGTAAAGCATTATAAATGTGAGCGATATTATTTTTATCATGTAATTTAAACATAAATCCATGCATCTAGCAAACATTTATTAAACATGTATTATGGGCAATATTGTAAGTGTAGACTTTTTAGAAATGTGTTTTTGTTCAGAAAATTATAAAACTTTTGAAATTGTTTCCTAAATTATTCACATTAGTAATCAATAGGAAATCTATTCGGCCTTAATATGGAAATTTTTTATTTTGAATTCCCAATCCTGTATTCTGGATTGAATCTTACCTCAGGTAGTTAGTTCTCTTCTAAATTTTTCTTAATTCGTATTTTAGTAGAGATACTTAACCAACACATTGTAAGGGGTATTTTATTTTAATATTTTAAACTTTGCCCTTTAAGGGACAATTCAATTTAAGAATTAAATGAGTGTGTAATTATTTATATAACCTTTCAGAACAGTAACAAAAGTATATGAGTAATTTCTAAATAAAATTTAGTCAATGAATAGTTTATGTGACTCATCAAACCATAAAATGAGCTGGTGTAGTTTTTCTTTTATTAATTAAAAATAAGTATTCTGACTATTAATATGAGTCTTTTGGTTTGCCCATTTAAGCAGGTTAAAGAAATTTCTCATTGCCATAGGACATATTCTCTCCAGGATTTTATTAACTTGTGTCTCTTTGGCATGAGAACTGTTCATTTTTAAAGAACCTCCACCTACGTCTAAAGGTAACACTTACTTTTGAATAAATGGCAGATTATTTTCATTAACACTGAGGAAATATTTCACTTAATACCAGTGAAATTGCAGTTACCAATAAAGCCCAGTGGTGCATTCATTTGATGTAGATACGCTGGTTAATTGAGAGAAAATCCTTTAAATGTCAATTCTTGATGCTGAAGATCTTTCTAAAGTATACACTTCCTTTCCTTTAAGTATAATATCATTGTCACAACAATCATTTTTAATAACATGGTATCACACAGTTCAACTCAGAATTTATTGTAGGGTTCAGGAGAGGGCTAACATGGAGGGCGCCCCCCAGCTGGGGAAGCATGGGAGATGGGAAAGCCATTAGGAAAATTGTGCAGGGTGGTTCACTATCTCTGTGATAAATGCACACATTTCTGGCTCTCACTCTCATCGCCTGCTCCCTTTACCTTGCTTTGCTCCTGCTTCTGAGCTCTGTCTTCTAAACTCAAATTACAGTTTGTTGATTCCTTGCCTTGAGTTACTATACTAGTACCTGTTTAAAGATAGGCAATGGGTGGTCAAAGCTTTTCTCTATTTCCACTACTTTTTATAGTGTCATTTTACAGTCACCAATATTAGTTTATTTTAACCACTACATATATCCTCTATAGCCTGTCTTTTTTCTTTATAGTTCTATGGTGTTTCATACTGTTGCTCTAGGAAATAAAGCAGAGTTTTTTAGAAACCTCCCAGGTCCATTAATATCTGAATTTAGGTTACTTTTTGTAATTTAATTCTAATTCCAGGTTTAAAAAACAAGTGCAGGTAACATTATTATTAAACACGTAATATGTATTTTTAAATACAATACCATGGGGCATCAAGTCTTGTTTTTAAATGAAAGATTGCAATTTTATTCAGGTCTTTTCCAGGTTACAGTGATTCCTAACATAGTGGAAATATATGTATGTGATTATTACTCTAAACTTTTAGAGAATAGATGTTGAGTATCTGGCTTTTAATCTAAACAGACACAAAATAATCAAGTATACACAGATACACAATTGCAATACAATTTCAACCTGTTAACTAGGGTTTTCTTTAGTTTCGCTTAGAGGTGAATTACATAATAACTTCGCTATATATTAAAGCTGGTTCTGAATAAATGAAATTTGACGTGAGAAGATTTTTTAGGACTCATTCAAGAACATTTACAATTGAAAGTGAAAAATATTCTTTCTGTTTTTTTTCCTAGTAAAAATTTAAACAAAACAATATTAAAATAATGAATGATGTTTTCTACTGTACTTATTGTAATTACCTCTTCTGCTTGAAATTTTATTTTTTGGCCTCATATGAAGTGACAGAGTATTACAGCCAATTTGTGGTTTTAACAATCGGAAGTAATGACTAATGATGCTATTCATATTTGATTGGGATTAAAGGGGATGCATTTTGTGTATGTGTGTGTGTGTGTGTGTGTGTATATACATGCATGTATATGCTTATACTTTAGTGTATTTTATTCCTAACTGAAATGCCCAAAATGATTTGGTGTTTCTTTGAATATAGTATTTCTGAATTTTTGATATTCCAAAACTTAAGGGTTTTAATCTATCTCTTTTTAAAAGTTTTTTTTTCCATTTTTTTGAAATTTTCAGTTTCTTTAAAAAAAAAAAACATTAAAAAAAATAGGAACTTTTGTCCTTATATGGGAGCAGATGGAAGGGTAGAGATCTTCACCATAAGAAACGTGTTTTAAATGCCCTCTACATTTACTATGTTTCTTGTACAACTTGGATGCCTCTCTATATATTTAGTTTCATTCAAGTTTTCCATTTTTCATTCTGAAAAGGAAGCAAAATACTGAATTCTTTTTCCAAGAGGAAATGTTTGTAGTGTCATGAAAAATGAGAACAGATGGTACAGCAAAGCTTTGGGGAGAAGTATTGCACTCCAATTCAAATTGTTAGACAAAGTCAGGGACAAACACAAAGCTACCAATTGTTGTAGTTATTTATATGACTTAATTCAAGTGAGTGAAAGAAGTCACAAGGTAGAATGTAGCCTCTTATGTTAAATAAAAGATATTTTATCAATTTACAGTTCAGACTTCACTAAGTGGATGCCCAGATTTTTATTAAGAAAAAGAATATTCAGAGAAAAGCCGTCCTAGCTCACTTGAAGTGTATTCTACAATTTTGGGTTTCACAGTGGGCAAGTTTAACCAGATGCAGTGTGACAGCCTATTAGCAAAATAAACAGATCTTCCAAACTTGGAGTCCTCTGCTCTTTTTCCTTCACTTTTAACTAGATTAGCTTTGCAGTGCCTCATGGCTTGGGTTGTGGTAGGGTACATTAACTTCTCCCTGCTCTGTTCAGATTGAGCAGCAAAGCATCCATTACCAATACTATATCCAAAGTGACGTTTCCATACAGGCTGCCTGCTGTTTCATTCATAACCACAAAACAGACCAAAATGACTTTACTTCTTTTTACAACTTGCAAAGAGTTAATGGACTGTGCTGGCCCCCTGCCAAAACCTTTAAGAAACTTTATTAATGTGTTATGAGGTTGAGACACCATAGTGTGGGATTTTATTGGTTATTCATCTTAATGAATAAAAATATGTATGCACAATTAAAGCCATGTTCTCTAGCAATTACTTCTAACAAATGTTGAGATTGTCAGTGTTCATCATTGCATTTGCTGATCAATTGTGATCTTTTTTCTTCCCAAACCTAAGGTATCAGAAGTGTAATAACATGGATTTTGTTTAAAGAAATACTAGCTTAGTATTTGAAATGAATAATTATTTAATGATGAAAAGAACATTCTTAAGCAAAGGGTAAAAGGAACTATGTTTTTTTTTTGTCTGCATAAAAAACTTAGTCATTATCTGTGTCATTTTCTCATTATTTATTTAAAAATGCTCTACAATGTATTGATTCTTCATAAGGCAGAGGCAACATAATTTCGTTGTAGATCATGTGGGAATATAAGATTTGGATAGGCAAGATTGAATTTTTTTTCCTGTCTATTCTGACATGCCAGTTATCAGACATTTCATTTTTATTTTCATATAATTTAACTACCCTTTCGCCTCTGACTTTTCCTCCTCACCTCCCTGGGGGTGGAATGTGGCAAGGAGAGAATGAGGGCAGAAGTTGTATATATTGACTCAGTGTATTATATTATATAGACGGAGTGATCAGTGGGTCTAGATAAACTTAATGTTGTAGCTATTTGAAAACAGATGAATCTTTTTGCAGCTTTTAAAATACGAACTTTCTGCCCCAGATAGAATACTGTGCACCTTCAATATTACATGGTCTTCTTCAGTTTGTGAAAGATGAGGAAATCTCTCAGGGCATTTTACTGGCAAAATGAATAGAAATATGAATCTTCATATTATGGGCATACGAATAGGGAAATTGTATGCCACTTTATCAAAAGTACTTGTGAAAAGGCATTTAAAAAAAACCTGTCAATTCCAAGAGAATGAGTATATTACACTTCCATAGCAGTAAAATCAAAGTTTAAACCATGTATCTTTTTATGAATTTGCCTAAAAGAATATTTCAATTCATACTGTTTCTAAGTCATCTATGGTTTTGCCTCTAGTAGAAATGAGAATTATTCGGTTTTCTTGAATTAACAAATTTAGAAACAAGTGTGATTTCTTTCTTCCTTTGACAATTTAACCTTGATGGTGCAATGGATGCCAATTGAAATGAAAATCTAAAAAGCCATCAAATTTAACACCTACTGGTTTATTCTTTTATAGATGAGCTGGAACTTGCCTTGAGTTTTATAAGTGATCTATCGAGGTCATTGAAATCAGATTACAAATATGGGAATAAAATTTGAAAGATGATTCAAAGTGACTTTTTGTGTGGGGAGGATAAAGCTATTTGGGGAAGGGGAAATAATTCAACTTAGATTTTGAGCACTGTGCGCAGCTGGCCATCTTCAGCTTGAGTCATCATGATGAGAGGTGCTTGGTCTTGTGAATCTGATAATGCTGTGCTTTGTGTTGTAACTAACCATCTAAACTGAAGCAAGGAAATATTTCGACCATGTAATCTTTCTTTGAGTCTCGTGCTCCTGTGTAGGAGGATCCATCTGGCTTTCAGGTGGCAAGGGAAACTTTCTCTTCAGTGCAGCCATATTGTATCAGTAGAAAAATGATCAGACCCTAAACCCTGGTTAAGTACAGCTAAGACTGTAGTAACATTTATGGGAAAATGGCACATGGGGAGAAATCAGACTGTCATTTGTGAGATGTAGCTTAGAGGGGGAATTACTTAATCCTGTGGTGAAGTCCCTGGACTTTGGTGAGAGATTAGGAGGTTTGCGGGGAATGAAGAGGGTAGTGGCTTTGAAAAGGGTGTCTGGTTTTCACATGTTATCATAGCACTAAGCTGCTCATGCTGAGCTGGCCCTTCCTTCGCCTTTCAACCGAGTGCAGTGACTTAGTTAGTCCTCAATTTGTGGCCTGCCATAGGCAAAAAAGGTTTGCTGGTCTCATCCTCCCGGTTTGTGCACATTACCAGACCACAACATAAGCTCACCACAATTAGCAGCCTCCACTCAAGGGCTTCTTCCAGGAAAATTGGGAAGTTGTGTCAAAAATTAGGAAAGTTGACCAAAGAACCCTGTAATTATAGAGGAGTAACCTCTACCTGATTTTTCTCTCTTTGTGTCTCTGCCCCTGTCTCTGTCTGTCTTTCTCTCTCTCTATATATATAACACATATAATATCTATACATATATATTTATATTTATGTTTATGTGTTTATATATTTATATGTAACTATATAAATACATATACATTTATTTTTTTTAGTCTAATGATAACACCTCTAATTTGAGAAAACCGAAAATTTAGGTAGGACTCTGGAGTCAGATTTCCTTGAATTTAATTCCTGGCTGTCTCAGTTATTAGCGGAATAACTTTGGGCAGGTTTTCTCATTTGAAAATGGGGATAATAATAACACTTACCCCTTAGTGTTAATTGCAAAGTCGAAATCTATGTATAATATTGAGAATACTGTTGAACATGTAAACAAATTCCCAATGACTGTTAGCCTTACTATTATTAATTCACAAGATATTTGCTGATGAAGAGGATGTGGTAACATTTTAAGCACAACGTAGAAGGCATTACTGCTATACATAACTAATTGCATTTATGTTCACTAGGATCTTTTCAGGTGTAAGAATCAATTTTGTTTGTAGTGCACTATCTTGTGCTCTCAGCTAGACATAAAGTTCATGATTCTCAGAAACTTGTGTTCTAGTTGGGAATAAAAAATATATGCATTTGGCAAGTTGTACCAAAAATGACCAACACAAGAAACAAGAAAGTCAGAAATTATTTTTTATTTTTTTTAAAGCATGTTGCCTTAATCCTATAGTTCTGTATATAAATAGCACAACATCTCTGTATGTAGTTGATGATCAATCAGCATTTACTGAATTCCTCTGTTTGTTGAACAGATTGTTGTTTTCGAATTTGGGAACTTTCAGGAAGAAGAGTTAATGTTAGCAGTATCTTAAAATCTCATCGAAGTAAAAATAGTTCAAGTTTAAAAGGTATTAGGAAATTAATAGTGAACTAGGGATGCTTTCTGAACACACCAACTTTGTTCACCAGTTTGTTAAGAGTTACCTGCTGTTATACAGACATGTGACTTTGATCCTCGTGATAACTAATGAAATAGAGGCTAAAACTTCCTAAATGTCTATTGTGCAGAATCATAATAGTGAGAATTTTTTTCTGCCTTAAAAACATGCAAGAAGTATGTATATATTTATTCACATACATATATATACTTTTTAGACCTTTATATATATATTTTAGGTGAATAGTGGACAATAGACAGTACTGAAATTATACCTTTAAAGAGATATTAGGCTTTATTATGATGGAGACTTTAAAAAATTAGGTAAGAATTATTGGTATGGCTGTGCTGAGTGTATAGATTTATAATTAAAGATAGACAGACTGGGCATTTAGTGAATAAGCACTATGAATATAATGAATGCTCCCAGTCTGTGTCAGCATTATGGAATTCATCTTTCACCTCTGCATTCTCTCTCGGCAGAGGCAGTGTTGGATTCAATTGAAGCTTAGAATTACATAAGAGTAATCACTGCCAGTAATGATTACAGGATAGTACACCAGGCCTAATGTGTCTCTCAACCTGAGCTTAAACTTGTGGCACACCCGAAAAGAGAAAAATCCAGTGACCTCATTATGTAGTATTTGGCAGCTGTGGTCACAGCATTTTAGTTAGGACTTACATTCAGTAGAGAAAAAAAGGGACAGAGAAAATTAACGTTATGTGAGGTTCAGATGTACTTCTGAAGCATTTTACCTTTATTTATTTTTTCAAGTGTTTTGTATGTTCCTATTATGAGCAAATTGGAATGTCTATAGTTTCACACAGTTCTCCCTCTCCCCTTTTGTTCAGTCCTTGGAACTTTCATATACTATGGTTCAGTCTCAATTTTCACAATTAAATGGGTTTTGTACTATGGGTGTTTGCCGTAGAAAAGTCTAAAAAGTTTTTAAAAATATATATTATCTGTATTTTAATGATGTAGGAGAAGTATAGCCTTTTAAAGAAAGGGAAGGAAGAAAATTAATTTTTTTTTGTTTTTATTTTGCGTAGACATGCTTTGATAAAGACTGCATGTCCATGCTGAAGTTATGCCATTGAAAATCGGAAAAAACGTTGGCTTTGCTCATGCTTTTCTGTAGTACGTTCTGTATGGTCGGACTTTTGTGGGTTTTTTTTGTTTTTTTACTTTTTTCCCCTTCAAAATTAAAGTTTGTTTTTCACGAGCACAAAGCATTGTGGGCCTATGCATAATTGAAATGTTGAGGTGCGTGGAATTTCATAAAGACCCCTTGTCACCACTTCCTAACTCGTTGGATTATCTTATTGTTTGGTAGTTTCTAAAACAGCTTTAAAAAAAAAAAGAAAAGAAAAAAAAACCCCAAACACAACGTTGTGGTGCCAGCTCGCGTTCTGCGGGAAGCACGCTTTGGGGTGTCCTTGGAGGCAGACTTAGCCCAGAGCAGCCGGCTGACCTTTGCCCCCGGCGAGGCGGGCTCGGGCCGGCGACATTTCAGGAGGCCGCTTGGCAGCCATCTTAGGTCCTGCCCGCTCAGAGAGCTCCTGGCTGCCAAAAACGGCAGCCTCTCCGTGCCAAGACACTCTTGGCAGTGGGGATAAACTTTGTAGAGATACACAGTCCAGAAATATCTTATAATTACAAAGCGCAGGGGGCAGAATGTTTTTACAATACAGCTGTGCTAATGTAAACATTTAATTTGGCAGCCTTCTCCACCCACTTTTCAATTAACCGGGTTTATGCAGATACTTTAGGTCTGTAATAAACTTTATTGCTACTTCTCTTAGAGTACAGTTTATGAAACACAGATCTGAGGGGCTTTTTTTGGGGAGGGGGTTCCCATCCATTTAGAAAAGCTCATTGCGAAGGTTATGTTGCCATGAACGGGAAGTGGAGCTCTCTCTCAAAAAAGGCCACAGGCCCGGCTTAACTGAAACAATTGCTTTAAGGGGGAAAAAACTGTGAGGGCTGTCTCCTTTGGCTTCTAACGCATGCAAGAGGGTATTAATAGAAAGAGGTAAAATCATTTATATAGCTACAAAAAGACACTTGTGTTGGTGATCATTAAAAAAGATAAATGTCCCCTGCAATGCATGAGACTGTTTCAGAGATAAATTCCCATTAACATTTCTTACAGATATAATTATAATAATTGTGTGATCGCCGTGATAATTATTCTTATGGAGTGAAAGAAATAATTTTCTATCCAAAGTAGCATTCAACTGTTCAGCTCTCAAAGCTAGTCAATAGACCCTTTTCAACTAACCTAAAAAAAATGGTAGAGGTCATAGAGTTTTAAAGCTAAATTTGTGAAAAGGAATTTTTTTTTTCATAAGGAATATGACATCATACTTCGTGATATCTCTGCATATATTTGCTTTCACATTTTTCACATACATTAGAGAAAACCGTATAAATGTCATATGTATAGTTTTTTTAAAGACAAAAAAGATTTTCAACTCATTTTATTTTTTCTTTAGAAAATTTGCCTTGGTTATGGTTTTTAAAATTAGCTTTTTCTTTTTTTTTTTTTCTTCTCAATGATGGATTTTTGTAATAGAAAACCATTCTTATGATGTTTTCCCTCAGGACTCCTTTTGAGTCCCTCATTTAGTCTGGCTCCATCACCATTCAATCTATGGGGTGTGACCCAAAGTAATTTTGAGTCTTAAGTTGTATTAGACTGTTCAGCTCCCAAAGCTAGTCAGTAGATCCCTGTTAGCTAGCCTGAGAGACTGTAGAGGTCAGGGAATTTTAAAGCCGTCATCTCATTATTTTATAGTCTTGTTCTTTTATGCTGCAATAGCTATTTTGCCATCATATCACCTTTATGCATTCTGCTTAGCACAGCTAAACAGTGCATCTGCTGTGACTTTTATTCTCTCAGGTATTTTACTCATTAAAAAGAAAAATCAAGCAAAAAAGTTTGTTTCACTATTCAGCCTCTGTGTGTGTAACATGTCAATTTTATTTTCAAAATGTAATAATTGTGGATACTTCTTATTTATAAATTTTAAACAGAGCTAATTTTACTTAACAAGTGAATGAAAGTCAGCTATGCTGGTTAAACCGTCAGCTGCATGAAGATGGAAACAAATCACGTGTTTCACTATTACAGACTGAGTTCCAAGGATGATACGTGGAAACTTGTAGGTTCTCAATGACCATTTTATTGTTTTTTAAATAAACATATGGATAAATCTAGTAAGTACAAGTCAGAATCAGAATATTGAGTGTTAATTAACTGTATAAACTGGGAGCTCATTATGAAGCTTTCTCTTAAGTTGTTTTGTCTTTCTTTGGGGGCTTTGTCTGAGTTTCTTCATGGATAGTATGTCCCGGATAACATCCTTTCTGCAGCTTAAATGAAGTCCCAAAATTTTTCAGGATAGATTGCGATATAAAGGAGTCACAGATTTACAGAGATAAGCAACATATTAGCAACCAAACATATGTAGTGTTCAAGTTCTATATTGGAGGTTCCAAGAAGATGGATAAAATTCAAGGGCTTTGAAAGATGAATCAGGAGTTTATCCAGCATTGAACAGGGATATTCCAGGAATAGAAACCATATAGGCAAAAACATAGAGACCTGCAGTTGCACGATATAGTCTACGAATTTCAAGAAGTGTGTCGGAGCTTAACTGTTGGGAAGCTGGATGTGGCTGTAAGAAGGGGTAAAAGATGATGGTTTGTCTGATGCCTGTAGTGAGAGATGAGGTTAGGCTGGGCCCATATGATGAAGAGCCTTGAATGCTGTACTAAGGAGGTTGTTGATTGTTCTGGGCAATAGAGAGGCATCAAAGTTTTTTAAGGAGTGAAGTGATATGGTTCCTGATGACAGTATGGTGGATGGAGTCTGACTTCATTATGAGGAATGACTCCTAATGGCCTGAGGAGCCTAAGGCTATTGTCAGATGAGACATGAAAGTTCAGTAAGGGAATTGACATGAGGGAATGGACATGAAAGGTGGAGTCTAGGCCAATAATTAAATGTGAGGCTTTAGGGAGATGAGGTTTCCAGATACATCAGTTTTCAGCATGGGGAACTGAATGGATATGGGTGCCATTAATTGAAGTGCGGATGGGAGGTGGGGTGCTGAGAGTTTGCAAGAGCTGTGCACTAGCAATATTAGGAGGGATTTTGCAGTTGAAAAGAGAGATTGAGGCTAGATTGAGATTTTGACTCCCTTCACCCAGATGAGTTATATTTGTAAACATGGAACTGGTTGAATTTGCTTGGTAGGGTTTGGGGGGTGCAGTAACATGGATAGAGAAGAGGGCCACTTGGGTAGGTTGTCTTAGAGATCATCAACATGTAAGGGGTCGACAGATGAGAAGGAAGTAGCCATACAAATCATGAAGAAACCCCAGAAAGGGAAGCTTAGAACTAGGAAGGAGTGAAGCCCTGAAGGAAAATGAAAAGAAAATATTTAAAAGTTAGAGATAATTAGTGACAAAAGTCAAGTAGGGTCTGGAGAGGTCAAGCAAGTTGTAGCTTACAGAAATAGTAATTTTGGAATTAGGACACATCTAGACTTTTCAACTCTGAGAGCTGGTGTTGGGCATGAGGATTATTATTTGCTCCTTTTAAATATGATCAGAAAGTATGAAGTTTTGCCCTTGCATTTTATTCCTCAACATAACTTCATGGAAACAGATGCAAACATACAGGGGTCCTGGCTTGCTTAAAGGATGAATATTCTGTAGACCTTAAGAAACTTCTGGTAGAAAACAATGGGTTATGTTTATTCGTACTCTGTCTCTTCTAATTGCGTGGAGGAAATTTGCATGTTTTCCCTCTATCTAATGTCACCATTGGCTACTATTTTTAAAGAAGCAGAAACCCCATTGAAATTTTAGTGTGAGTTTTGCTTTCACAGAAAGCAAAAGGAAAGTGTGCCCAACCACTGAGTGCACCCCTTTAATGGCTCTTCCCAAGCCTTCAGCCATTCCTCTAGGGGGAAAATTATGCTCCGGCCCAGGTCCCTGGACTCACCCTGTTAGCCACAGCAGTGAGGAGCAATTTATTTGCTCAATCTCCTCTGCTTCCCTTCTCTCTGGTGGCTCCCTATTTTAGCAGTAAAAGACTGAAAAGTGGTGATATTATGCTAGTACATACAGATTGTATTAGAAAATATGAATGAGCCAAGTAATGTGTAAGTAAAAACAATAGCTGACTACAAACTGTGTAGCTCTCTTGTCTCCTGGGGTATCTTTAAAGGGTTTTGTTAAAATTATTTTAATGCCTGAGGCCTCCAAATGCACTGAAGTTCACACTCAGTATGCAATGTTGACTTCAGAGTTTCCTCTGAATGAAAACAAATGAGCAAGTGGAACGTTTGTTAGTTAAAACCAAAAGCACAAAAATATATGGCCTTTCCAAAAAGCAAAATGTCTGTAGGCATAACTGAACTCTAGTATATCTTTACTTTGTTGTATCTCACCAGCCCTTACCCATCCTACGATGGTGCTTCACCACTTCCTCAAGGAAGCACCAACAGGAGCAAATTAAGTTTCCGAAAGTAAAGTTGGATCCTGTTTAAGTAGATTAGGGTCTGGCACACCATTTAACTTATCAGGCATTTAAAGCAGAGGATGTACACTGCAGCCGACTGCAACTTGCCAATTAGTTGGGCTTTCCCCACTGTTTCTGGTTTGGCAGGGATGAGGTGGTTCACCCTGCCGCACTGCTGCCTGCCAAGGACACATGGCCAGCTCCCGGCTTCCTGTCTTCCTCTTTGTGTCCTGGCCTTGCCTTCTAGAGAGCTGCCAAGACACCGTTGCCAAAAATCTTCCTTCAGAAAGGTCAAGCAACCTCAAGTCACCTATGCCAATATTTGTGTTTTCTTTTTAATCCTTGTGTGTTCAACTTGGAGAAAAGTGTACAACTGAACATGCAGAGAGTGGAACCTGGGGTCACTTTGGATCACTTGGATAAAGCAACAGAACCCAAAGGATCTGTTGGCCAGTCAAGGGATAAGGATTCTAGTAGGATTCTATTTAAAGCTCTGTGAAGTGTGATAGAGTTCAGAATGGTTCAATGTGGATTTGGATTTAGTTTGCTTTTTAGGATTCAGTATATACTTGTGATTTTTGGCTGAAGCTGACTCCTGGTGCATGGCAGGGAGAGAAAACGTGGAGATTGGTCTTGGCTTAAACACTGTATTTTTGTTTATTTGTTTTTTTTAAGGACTCAAGTCACAAGCTACTTTGTACTTTCCAGCTTGGTGTCTATGAGCAAGCATCCTCTTAAGCAGTCTGAGAACAATGCACAAGAGAGTAACCTGGGGTGCTTGTTGAAAGTGTGACTCTTTTGCTCCCAGCGCTGCTATACCAATCATAGCCATGGGGGGTGAGATTGAAGAATCTGAATTTTTAACAAGCATCTCAAAGGATTCTGCTGCTCATTACAATTTGTGGATTGAATGTGTCACTGATTACAAAATCAAAATAAGTCAAGTAACATTTATTGTCACCATTTAACAAATTGTTCCTCGTGTCTCCTTCAGTTGATCTTTTTGGAGACCTAGAGCTTAATTGGAATCTTTAGATTATGTGCAAACCGACAACAACAACAAACACTTTTTTCATAAGATTGGCATTAAAAAAAAAACTAATAATAGAAGAAACTTTATCCAAATAACTGTCCCTTATTTGAACCCTAAATTTAAAGATTTTTAATAGAGCTTTTCCATGACAATAGGGCCACCACAAGTTGTAGATTAAACAACTCTAGAGGGCTTCCTCTTTGTAGCCCACACTGTGAGTAATGTTTCCTGGAAATGTGCAGAGTGATGAGCCTACTGATATCCCTCATTAGAGGAAAGCTCAGTGTCTCTAATATTTCACAATGCAAAGCAACTTTTTTCTTTACCTTGAAAAAATTTCCTTTGAGGAATATGGAGTTCTTAAAATGCCTAAAACTGAACCACCTACTAATTCCTATGGGTGCTGGCATTTAACAGAGGGGACATGGTATGTTCTTCCTGTAGATTGAAGGAAAGTTCAACATAGCCCCAACATTCTCCCCGCCCCTCCCCCCACTTTTTTATGTGAAACTGTAGCCTTTTCTTCCTAAGCTCAGTTTAATTTTTCTTTGTGCCTTTTACATTTTGTGATATGCCACCCTTGTTGGTAAGGATAGTACAGCATTAAACTTTTTTTTTTTGTAGCATTATTTTGTGTCATTATTTTGTAGCATTCCTAGAGTCAGACCCAAGTTACCTTTGTAATTTTGCCATTTTTTTTTTCTAAACTGTTTCCAAAATTTGTTAAAAAGCTGCAGCTTCCGGAAATTTGTGTTTCTGACACGATGAACAAACAGTACACTAATTTGGAACACATGTTCTGTCAAAGTTTACCTATAGCCTGGGTTCCAAATTTGCAACTTCGGCATCTTCCATTGAAAAGAAATAGCCTATTTTTTCTTAAACTCCCCTTTTGCCTCCCCTTGATCCATAGTCTTTTGTGACAGTAATAAGGAAATGTGGTTATGGGTGTAATTGCCATGAGGCAATTGTACCCTAGAGGACTGGCAGAATTTTCTTATCTGAGGGCCAGGCTCCATCAAGAAGCTCCATTTGCAAATAACTCAATTAGAATAATAACAACAATGTTTTTATTTTTATGGCAACTTTCCCTTTAGAGACCAAAGTGTGTTAGAGACATCCTATCAGATTCATTGTTTTAATACCCTCAGTGGACTGACATACAAAGTTTTATTATCTCTTGTTTGAGATAGGTGATTGAAGCAGAGAGTGGTTAAGTGACATCCCAGAGGTCACAAAGAAAGTCAGTAGGGGAACCGCAAGGAAAAAATGAAGATTTCCTCTTACTCTCTGCAAGTTTTTAAGCTACATTCTTTTCTGGCCATTGCAAAGGAGGAGACTAAAGGATAACCTGTTAGAATTGTGAAATAATGTAGGTGAAAATGCTTTGAAAAATGTAAAGGTATTGTTGCTATCTTTATCACTTAGTACAAATGGAAGGTAAGAAAGAGCCTTATTGTCAACATCTAGTTGTTCTAACATATATGACATAGATTTTGCAAATTCTTGATGGATTAGATTCAAACTATCAGTCTTCTTGATCATTAATGAAAGACTAATTAAAAATTACATTTATAATTCTGAATTAAAAAATACATTTAAGCATCTTTATAATTCTCAAGCTTCAAAAATTCCATGAGATTAACAACAAACTTTGAACAGATTATCAGAAGCCGATGATCAGAGTTTCTCTGGTTAAATAAACTACACAACAAAGAACTTATCTAAGTAGTCTGATTTTTTTTTTAAGGTTTTTGCTTATAGATTCCATAGTTCTGAGGGTGGATGTGAGGAATTTAGCCCCCCCCCTTTTTTTTTGTGGGAATAGGAGAATTGGGAGTAAAATTGCTACTCATCTTCCAACATGATTTCAAAGAGCCTTGGAGGACACATTCCCTGGGGAGGTGACACAATTAACTTGATGTTCTTAATTACTATTGTTTGCTTTGTGGTTAAAGCAGCTGTATCTTGGAGTAGGGCTTTTGGCTCCACAAGTGTCCAGTGTGCTGGTGTCGACAAGCATCAGAAATGGCATCGTTCTCTTTCTTGAACAGGAATCTCCTTCAGCAGACTAGGAGCTGAAAAATCAGAAATGCCCTCAATTTTGTCAAACCTTGTCTTCTAATGGGAAAAAAAAAAGAAAAGTTAAACAAAATATACATATATGAAATTTTAAAGCTCTCTCTTTGATTTTCAAGGTCTAGAGTGGGTTCATATTTCTTCTCTTTAACCCAAGTAAATGAAGCTATCTTCCACTTATCATGGATTCTTCTTGTCAGTCCCATGGGAAGAGTAATGGCCTTGAGACTTTATCACCATTGCACCTCTTGTGTCTTAATGCTTAATGAATGTTAAGCTGAAAACGAACCCAGGTAAACAGATGAACAGAAAAAAAGTTAAACCAAAGTGAACGTGTTAAAATAACATAGAAAGCATCCACCATTCAGGAGTACTTTTAGCAGGGCAAATGGACTGAGGAGATAAGTAGTATTCTTTACCAGTTGATTGGATTATATCAGCAAATTTATTTGTTTTGGTAATTACTGGATATTAATAGAGAATGTTCAGTTATTATTTTATTATTGTTTATTTTTTCAAAGGAAAGTTTAAAAACCATTTCCTTAACCCCCCCCCCGCCCCACCCCTGCTTCTTTTTTTCAAATGCCCTCACTGGATTCCTGGGCTCCCCCCGACCCCTACCCTTTTGTGTTGTCTATTGTGTTTTGGGTCTCAGAGTGTGACATACACATCCATAATACCACAAAAGATTCCCGCTCAGTGAAAAGAAAGCTGAGCAATGTTGTCACTTTAAAAAGGCGCAGGTCACTTTGAATGGGAGCCTAATGTGAGCAGTAAACTTTGCCTTGGGATCCAAGTTGGGGAGACCTAATTTATGTATTCCATTTGGGTCTGGAGCCCTGAATTCATTGCAGTTGCTAATATTGCCATTAGATACGCAAACCTAAAGAAGTGAGAGTGACGCAAGAGCACGATAGTCTTCTCATTTATAGTTTATATTTTCAAGCAAAAAAACTTGAAAGTATCCTTTATAGATAGGGTTGGCTAAAACTTGAATATTTTGTCAACAAAATGTAAAATGACAAGCATCATTTTCTTGTAAGTAGCTCTTTGTTTCATCTCTTATATTTAAGTGTCATAGGAGGGAGAAGGGCTTTGCTCCTCTCGGGGAGGTGACAGAGTTTTGCAGGTTGCTGATGGAAGCTGTAACATATATCCTTGCTGTCTTCGTTAGCTAGTTTCAGTTCTGCTTAGGTCAGTTATACCGAAAGTCCTTCACCTCTTGCAGGAGTTGAATGGTCCTATGAAGTAACTTAATGGCTTCAATCCAATTCTTGAACAGAGAGACAACACAGTTAGCACTCTCTAGTACCTGCTTTTGGCATTTTCAGCCAACACGCCAAGACTTAATATTTCCTTCCAGGTTGGACTTAGCACACTGTGGAGAAACCTAGGTACCATACTAAGAGACTTAACTTCCCATATGAGAGACAGAGAGGAGGATCGAGAGCGAGCTGAGATGAAATGGTATGGCCCGCCTTCAGTATCATGTTATTTTGTTCCATTATATTTGCTGTGACATTTGTAAGTAGATAGAGATTTTGCGTTTACTGACTTCCAACCAAAACTTCAAATACATTGTTTGAAATTGGAGATTAGTTCTTCTCTGCTCAATGAGCCCATTTCTAGAGGCTGCCTTTTTAAACCTATTTCTGGGTCAGTTACAGCTGTCAAAATTTCAGTTATCTGCTTCGTATATTGTAAACAAACAATTCAATTTCATTGTTTTATATTGGCTCTAACCGAGTTATATATTCCTAGATGATGGTTCTTAACCCACAGAATTTGCATAGAGTACATTAGAAGAACTGGGGATAATTTCTTGCTGTCCTTTTTCAGACTGAAACTTATAGTAAAAGTCTAAGTTTAGAATAATATGTGTGTAGTAAATATCCTGGTTAAAATTTACATTCACTTTATATTCACTATCTGTCTTTAGGCTTCCTGCCTCTCACTCCCATTGCCAGAGAAACTCAGGGACTGTCTCTATCTTGTGGTCTCAGCATTATTCTGATGTTTTTTAACGTCTCTGCACTATGTCTACATACTGTCGTAGTGTGGAGTTTGTCTCTTAGTTTATTTACCGCAGTATAATTTTCTCATTAGAAATAAAATGGAGGAATGGCAAAACGCAAAAAGTGGAAATTATTGCTGGACTTACTTCATGATCATTTTATGCCTATTTAGACTTTGACCCATTTTCTTCTTTCAATAAAGATTTATTGAATTAAATTTATAAATTTTGCCTTGAGTGACATAGATTGACTAAAATAAATTTCAGGCTCAGCTTTAAAAAATTAATAAACAGTAATTTTCAGTTGAGACAATCTCCATATGATGTTTGGTGGCAACTATCACAAACTAGGACAATAATGTTTAAAAACTTGGTGAGGTGGGAAGAGTTCAGGATGATTTTGGGAGGAAACACAGGGACATAGTATTACAGTGCAGTGCTGGCAGCTGAATGCTCCCACCAGGCACCAGTGTCATTCTGTTAAAGTTTCATCAGAAAAAGTTGGCAACATGTGAATCGATGCTATATATTTTCCATGATGTCACTTCCCTCTAATGGGGCTGTTATCTAGCACATTGTAAAACATCAAGTGTATTCATACTGTTTGGATTTATGATTGTTGAATTTGGTTTTGTGAGTTCCTATACTTCCCTATACATATAAACAAATATTTTTTGCTAGCTTCTTTTTATGGAGTGTTGTAATAAAGCATCATAGATTATGCAGTTCTGATAGAAGAAAATCCTTTTGTCTATTCATATTTTATGACTTTTCTTATGTGAAAATGCTAAATGTCAAATGAGGTCTTATGAACTATTTCTTAGAGAAAACGAGTGATGTTGAAATTATTTCTCTTTTCAAGTTGTATTTTTATTATGTTGATGTATACTGGTGTGCATTTAAGACAATCTTTCGATTATCTCCACATAATGCTGTTAGCTATTCAGACAACTGATTAGCAAATCAAAGTCATTTGTGCCATGAGTTATAAGTAAATGTATAGTGTTCCAAAAAATAATCAGACTCATAATTGATCCAATCAAGGAGCATGCAGTCATATTTGTAGGAAAACCATATACACAAGGAAAAATCCAAGTATCGTGTAATTTGTCAGAAGTCGGATAGAAAGACTACAAAATGGTAAAAGGAAGAAATAGTGATGCTAGGTTGGTGGAGGAATTATCAAATCTCCTAAAAGGGTGTATTTATAGCTTGACATTGAAAATCTAAGTAATTAATCTGTTTTCAACCTTGATTATCTTTATGTGTCCGTATCATGCATTACAAAAGACTTTGGGTTGTAATATTTCATACTTCGAACTGAGTGGTGACAGTACTTTCTCACCTTTTTAAATGAGAATCATGACACATACTTGAAATTTATGAATATTCTAAATGATACTATACTTAATCTGCCTAATACTGTTAGATCTACTATCTGACATTCATTTCAGAGTGCCGAATATGTCCAACTTCAAAAAGCACATATATTTGCCAGGGTCCAGAAAAATAGAGCTCCTACCAGAGTCCAATAGAAAGAAATTTGTAGAGAGTCCCATTACAATGATGTTAGAACAGATAAAAAGCCACATGAACAGTGAGGCAACCTACACATTAGCATCATTAGGAACTCACTACCATTACTAAGGCTGGAGGGGTAGAGGAGAAGCTAATGTTACCAGAGACCTTGAGCTGGAGCTGCCTGAGGGGAGTGGGGACCACATTGAGAGGGATCCATCCATTGGAAGCTAGAATCACAAAGGAGACCAAGCCATCTCTTGGAGACACTTGTCAAAGTAGAGAAAAGAGAAGAAAAACCTCCCCTTCTCCTTTCTTCCTGCCCTCCAAATTTTCAAACTCCCACTGATGTCTCCCATTGGTTAGACCTAGCCTGAAGCCAGTTGTTAACAGCTGGGAAATGTAGTTTGCAGAAACAGACTGAGAGATGGCTCTGAGGACAAATTAATACTACGTGGCAAATAAAATTTTGTGAGTGGAGTGGGGGATGGAATTGAGGTAAGATTCAATGCATTAATTTTGTGGGAGAGATTAAGTTTGCATGATATTATCCAAAGCCTTATCATACCAGTTTTCTCACTGGCTTTGAGTGACTCTGTTTTTGTTCTTTTTATTTTTGTCTTAATCTTTCAGGAAAGTTTAGTTTATATATATATATATATATTTTATCATAGCACTATTGTTAAATGCTTTTGAAAATTCTCCATGAATGATCTTGTTGGTTAATTTTCAAATTTTTACATACACTTTAAAGGTCAGGAAGAATTTGATCTTCTCTAACTAGAACCAATCTTTAAAACCAAAAACAACAGGTGACAGGCTCAAATGTTCTGATGGCAATTAGCTTCAACAAAGAATTATAGATGACCTCTCCTTTCCCTTTTACATCTTTTAGAGGTACCAAGAATGGACAAGGAAAAGTTCAACTGTCTTTATAATCAAGCACTGTCTACAACTTGAAAATAATGATGTGGTTTCTGGTACTTTGTGATTTTTTTTTTTTGGAGGGGGCGTTGGATATGCAGCATAGTTTGTTTTTTGAATGGAAGGCAATGTCAGTTTTGAAATGTCAACATAATAATCAATTTGGAAAATTGAACATTAGCCATATGCAATGTTTTGTGCAGTGAAAATCTTTATGAGCATGGGAGATGAGTCTGCAGTAAAAAAATCTTGAAGTTGGTCTGTATTAAAATTTTGTCACATCTGGAAGGCATTTGATATATAAAATTACATAGGTTTGATACCATTCAGGGTTAAGACATATAGATGGGACATTATGCAGAAACTTGTACTTTTTTATACTCTTCAGATTTAGCTTTGAGATTTTTGAATCACGAGTTTATCTGAATCTCTATTAAAGATAAACTGAGTAAAATGACAAAATGGGAGCAATTTTGAGCACATGGTGCATAGCTCTGTGCCCTTATACTCTCGTTTTCATTAAAATGGATACAGCAAGTGGACATGCCTGTCATTATATTTTTCTCATTTCCCAAATAACCATAGTAATGAACAGTGGATTCCATGGTAGGCTTCTACAATAGGCTTTTTATTATGCTTGGTTAAAATTACCTGTATTTTTTTTTTTTTTAACTTTCCTCTTAAAAAGGCCATTTGAAGGAATATTGTCCCATGAAATTATGACAAATCTTCATATTTCTGTTTGGTTGTAAACTTTTCAAAGTTCTTTGAAACATTATTTCACTTATTGGAATTATCTTGACCCTTAAAAAAAGAAGAAAAAATATTAGCCATTTTTTGTTTTTATTTTATCAGTAAAATTGAGTTATTTTCCTCTCATGCATAGTTTTAATTTGTAGGAGGAAGTTACTGTCTCCTCATTTGTTTCCTTATTTTATCCTTTTTCAAAAATGTTAGTTCACATGATGCATTATTCAAGTGTTTTTATTCCTGGTAAATTAGCTTTTGCCTTGAAAACATGGGAACAGAAGTTCTTTGAACCACTTATCAAGGAACTGTTAAGGACATTTAATACCATTATCTGCCACATCAGCAAGCTTCCTGTTTCATCAAGTGACTTCTCTGATTTTTTTTTCCTCCAATATTATGATAAAATTATTTTATAAACAAAAGTAATAACGAATGTCTGATACACCAATCGACTTTACCTTAGTAGAGAATATATTATCTTTGTCTTACTCTATTACTCTGCTAATTATTATGTACCTTTGATTAAACATATGCATTTATTTTTATATGAATATATCATCATAGACTTAAGAGCCATGATTTAATGATAAAGCAAGGGCTAGTTATTAATTATACATGTATGACTAATAGGGTATGTAAAAAAAAAAAAAACACCAAACATCTAATTTCTTTTCTCCAAACTCATGATTTAAACATAAAAATTTTAGTGTTTTGGCAAAATATCTTTTTATCTAACATAATGTAGAAATCTATTCAAGTAAAATATTTCTTTTTAGGAACACATGCCTATGATAAAATGAGCACTGAAAACAATAGGAATATGACTTTTTGGTCATTGACTGAATCAACTGTTAAATTTCTATTTGTAGATAGGTTGTAGATATTTAAGAAATAGAAAATGTGTAGATAACCAAACAAATAAAAGCTATGATTAGCATTACTGGCAATTTAATTTTAATTTGAGGAAGATAAAAAGTTTTTTAAGTGATACCAGCCAAGTTCTTATTCACTGTAAAATAGTGCTTATTCATTTAACAAACATGATTGAGCATATATGCAAGGAATTATGCTACACAGTGAAAAAGGCTAACATGTATCTTGACCCCCATAAATTTTACAATCTAATAGGAGAGTTGGACACTAATCCAGTCCTTTAATTACCTATGTTGTTAGTATTTTCAAGGCGATGTATATAGAATGAAAACAGAGGAGAACTAACTAGGTGGGGTTTTATTTTTTGGTGGGAAGAGAATTAAACATTAAAGTATATTTTTAAAAAATATCTTAGCCTTTCCCCACAAATACTTGACTGTATTTTCACTGTTGTGTGAACTTAATTTTTTCTCTCTTAATCCTGTTGCAAATGACTAAGATTTAAAAACTCTTACCTTTTTCTTATCCAGTTTTAAGTGATTGGGCAAGATGAAAACTGCTTCAGGCATGAAGTGGTTTGCTAAGGGTCAGAGTACAAGTGGTTGGCAGTTACTGAATGGAGCTCAGGATTTCTAACTCTCCAGACAGTTTTGAGAAAACATGTCCTGTTCCTTGAGAAGAAAGATTGCCAATGAAATATTAGAAAGTCTTGTGTCTGGATTTAATCTAGATATACATATTGTATTAAGTTTTGGGGAGATAGAAGAAACAACATAGCACAAAAGGGCCATGTGTACGCAAGAATGTGTTATGTGTAGGATTTAGAATAATGCATGAAGACCCCAGGACAAAATAAAGCAGATAAGTGGCTGTGCCAGGCAATGTAACAAGTGTTGTTCAGGACTTTGGAGGTAAAAGAGCATCTATTTTCCCATGCTTTCCTTTTAAGAGAAAAATTAATGCTAATAGAATCATAAACGTTGCGTTTGGTGTATGTTGAAATTTTGCATCAATTTTTCAATTTGCCTCTATAATTATGTTCTTGAGTCCGATGACATTCTGGTTTTCATTTCCAGATTCATATTTCACCAACATTCTCTTTGCACTACATACCTTGCTATAAAATGCACGTTTCTTGGTTTTCAAGGAAAAAAAAATTATATTACATAGTATTGCTAAAATCCACAATGTCTCCCAGATGGGAAAGACGGAACATTCATCTCATCTTTTCCTACTGGATCTGGCTGGGTTTTGGAAAGGACTTCATTGTTTTCATGTGGCAGAGCGCATTGGCAAATTGTTCCTTAAAGTACGCAGTGGCGTGTTCATCTAATATTATGAGATATGGGCAGCATTTATGAAAGATAATAAATCTTACAACTCTCTTCAGAAACTTAAAATACAGCTGGAAATGTTTTGCTTCCAACAAACATGCAATCTTCATAAAATTGGAAAAGAAATGTTTTGAATAAATAATGTTTTGGTTTATTTCTCTGTAGTGCGAGAACTATTTTTTTAGTCAAAATTATGCCATAAAACTCCTCCTTCCTCTACACTAACACCCTTGCCTCTGTATTTATATTTTGCTGGTGCATTTAAAATTTTTTTTTAAGTATGCCAGATTGCTCTGCCTTGTTTTTAAAGATAGAAAACTGGATTTGCTCCCAGGGACTCTTTCCTAACTAGGCCAGTTTAAAAACTAAACAAGGATTGAGTCAGTTAATTAATTTAAATGAGATTACAAATCAAAAACATATTACGCAATCTTGATTTAATTACTACATTTTATTTACTTAATTGAAAACACACTGTAGAAAGTTAGCAATCTGGACAATGACCAGTACGCTGTCTTCTTTTCATTCTATAGGCTAAAGGCTTTGAAAGCAAGAAGTGTAGATGATCCTGGTCATGACCTTTGGTTCACTCAATCCTTGGATCAGTAGAGAGTCATTGAACTTAATCTTAGGCCAGAAAGGTCAGATACGATTATCCCTGCTTTCATTTGTGGGGGTTTTGGTGCTAGTTAATGAAGCAGTGCAAACCTTTGGTCAGAGATGTTGGGAGGTTTAACACTTTTTATGCAGAAGTATTTGTATCCGCACTGGTCAGTAGGTTTGATCTGCTCTCCCACAGGTATGTGATATTTTTCTCTTAAATTTTACTGGCCAATGTTTTTCAGTTAATTCCTTGTGGACAAATTGTGGTTTTGATCCCAAATAAATCCTTATTTTAATCCTTGAGATATGGTGGTATGAACCTAATCTCCCTATTAAGCAGGAAAAAAAATGAAGCACTTTTTAAAAGAAAATTCAATAATTGAGCTAGATGGAATGCGTGAGGATAAGAAATAGAGGATACATTACATATCTATTCTCTAGTTCTGTGTTTTTCTTTCATTAATTAAGTTACTTATCTGTAAGGAACCTCAACATAGCAATATCCTCTAAAATAATGTTTTGCAATATTGAACATATATTTTAAAATCAATGTTAACCAACAGTAAGGGAAATCTAAAGTTTTGAGTTTTCTGGTGGGAAATACTATAGATGAAAAGGCATAATTAAAAATATGTAGGAAGCCACGTCTTAAGAATATCATTTTAGTTCTGCCAAAAGTATTTAGAGAGATTTCTCTTCCTGCTCAGAACTGTATTTAAAGAAAGGGGGTACAGATCCAGCAAGGACTCCATTAACAAAGTGACAGAGTTAATGCTTTCCGTGGATGGCTGGTTAGCCAAGTATTGCAATGAAGTGGATGCTGTATAATGTAATTGAGAAGAGACGAAGAGACAGAAATAGAAGGCGGGGGCGGAGGGAGAGAGGGAAAGAGGTAGAGAGAGAGAAACAGAGGGATAGAAAGAGACGGAGAGAGAGACAGAGACAAGAGAGAGAGGGAATGAGCAAGCGAGAGAACAAGTATTTTCCTGCACATTTATGTGCTCATAAGAGACAAGGAAAGTACTTAGTCTTCTTCCCATGTTTTCTTTGTGTTAGTCTAATAAATATTTAATAGAGAAAAGAGAAAATACTGTAAAACTATAGTTTTATGTCACTCCAATAGATGAAGCAGTCCTCCATTATAACCAAAGCTGTACAGTGTTTTAACTGTGCCGAAGAAAAATATGGCAAATTATGTAGTCGGAATTGTGATTACATGAAGCTAACTCACTATAAATCCCAGAGAAATCAGTCACTGTAGAAAGTAGACTGCCAAGAGTGAGGCACAACAGTGGGAGGTAGAAGAGGGAGAGTGAAGTTTGCCCAAGGAGAATAGTTCTCTCTTCCTCCTGTATAAAAAGATGGATATGTTTGCCTTTCTTTTAGGTGTCTCTGTTATAAAATGCATGCATTTGTATCCCTTCCCTCAAGTTTTTATTTCTTGCATCTTGACTTTTCTCTTTCTAAAGTGATTCTTATTGGCATGCTATATATTTAATTTGTAAAAATACACTACTTTAGTATGTCGATAGGGTTTTGGAGAGAAAGACGGGTGACTAATCTAAGCCTTTAAAAAAATCTCATATTCTTTAGTTGACAATGGGCTATTTCTTTACCTGCTTAAAGCAAAGGAATATGACAAAGGAACCCTTTATCACATGATGACTAATTTTAGTTCTAGCAAAAGGCTATCTGTAGGTTAACAGGTTGCAGTGTGGGTTTCATTTACTCTTTGATATCCCTCGATATAAAAGCTATATTGTTATAGAATCATAGAATTTTAAAGGCAGATGGGAACTGATAAGTTAGCTTGTTCAGTCTCTTCTTTGTACTAAAATGACTGTAAATTAAAATTATGCTTCTAAGTTTTAGTTTTCCTGTTCATACTCACATTGTAGTGTCGGAGAATAAAATGAATTCCTGGAATAAATTTGACCTTGGAGGAGAAAGATAGCTTACATAAAAAGTTCATTAAAAGCTTCTCGTCCTCCTGCTTTCACACTCGGGGTCTGCTTCCTGGACCTCCACAAACATTTCTTCCCTTTGTAGGAGAAAGCCGAAAATCAGTTTCTGACTTATACTAGTTCCTTATATCTACCCCCTCCCATTTCCAAATGTTCCTTCAGAAAGTAAGGGAGGATAACTGAGACCATTGGGCCACGAGACCTAGCCCTGTTAATTGTGCATCGATTCCCATTCTTTGTCATCAAAAGTTTGTCTGTTTGACTTCTAATGTATGTTTCTGCACAGAAGGTGCCCAGTCTTTCTTCTTTGTGCACTTTTGTGGTTTATGGAACAGTCATTTTCTATTCATTTGACTTACTCAACTAAAACTCACTATACCAAAGATTAGGCCTATAGGGCTAACTAGGGAAGCATCCCTGCCTTCAAAGAGTTCAGAATCTAAAAGAGATGATTTTAACATGGAGGACTTAAGGGAGAAAAAAGAGAGACATGACATGCAAAGACTCAGGAGCATCAAATGTAGGTGACAGTGGAGAACCGAAAGGCTAAGGTATGGCCTAAGTTTTGGGGCCAGATCAGGGTGCCTCGAATGGCACACTAAAAAAATTGAAGTTTTTTCTATGGGTATTTGGAATACATGTATGAGTTTTAGCAGAGAAGTAGCTTAATCAGTTTTGGGTTTTAAAATGATTACCTTAGTAGCAGAGTGGGATATATGTTGGACAGTTGTAGGATCTGTTCATTTTCAAGACCCTGTTCCTAAGGTCACCACCTCCCTCTGATATCCTTTATAACATGTCCTTGCCCATCCATTCAAGGAAGAACCAGTTGTTCCCCTTGATATATACTCATTTATAGTATCTATCACACTGTATTTTTTTTTAATTTTATACATTTCTATCTCTTTGAACAGCCTTTGAGCTTTTATAAGGCATAGAATTTATATTCTTCTTTAAACAATACTTTAAAGTTGTTACTGTAAATTAAATGGAAATTTAATATGCATTTATGGAGAACCTATTATGTTCCAAATAGCAGCAACTGAAATATAGAAGTTCCATAAATCTTACTGATTTGCATTTAGTTGACGCCTGCATTAATGACCTCCAAAAAATCTTTCATGTTTGATCTGCCCACATCAAATAATTGAGTTCGACTTGAAACTAATAATAAAATAAAATTTAAAGTAATAATAATAATAATAATTGAGTTCATCTCCCTTCCCCCCAGAAAGTTATTACTCAGTAACAAACACTTAATAGGTCATTATTTATTTATTATCTTATATATTTGACAAACATTTTATTGGACTTCTACCAGACTATCAGTAAAACATTAGAATTTCTTTTGTTCAGTGGAGAGAGTTCAAACTAAATTTGATTTAGAGTTGGCCTCTCTTAAAAGCATCAATTGGTGTATTGACTTCAATGATAATAATTATTTCCAATATAGGAAAGGATAGCTAAAGATGTTTTAAATTTGTGAAAAGGGTTTTGAATGTGTTGCTAAATGGTAAGAAGTTAGGGGAAGGTAAGGTTCCCAGAAACATTTAATCTATTGAAAGATCATTTGACTTTGCATAATTTTAAGACTTCCTTATAATCACTCAAGAGGCAGTGTGTCTGAATGGGTGTCCCATATAGAGAATATACATTTCAATAGTTGCCATTTAACTTTGAACAAGTCATTTAGATTACTTAGTATCTTAGGGCCTTCCATAAAATTGGCTCATTAGGGAAATCTGCTCCCTCCTAAGGTAAAGTTTAGATATTAGAAGAGCCATAAAAGATTGGCTGCTTTGTAATAATAGACGAAAAGATTGAAGAAAAGTTGGTAAAGGTCGTGTTGGGGTATGAACCTTTAAAATAAGTTTTTAGAGAATTTGTAACCTCTGGGAAGAGGAATTGATTTAGTTAAAAAGTAGTAATTTAGAAATGGCTTCATTAACTTATTTTTTTCCTAGAAGTATAATATGCTTGATTCACACCTAAAACTGAGGAATGGGGAATATGAGATTTTCACAAGTATGTAGTAGAAAATATATTTCAGTTCTACATTACGTTCAGTCAAGTCAGTAAGAAACAAACAAAGAAATGAAGAAAATAGAGATTGCGATCAAGGAAGACAAGATGAAATGTAGAGGGAATGATGGTGGACTAGTTTAGGTCTGCTGCCTTCAAGACCCATTCCCCTCTCTGATTTTTCCACTGTATCAAAACCTTGTTTCTAGACTGTAGACCCTGTATGCCGGGTGACTCACAACTCCCATTCTTACCAGCCTTGTTCCTCAGAGATTTTGGTCTTCTGGAAGGTAAATTTCATCAAATGGCTGACATCTGCTGCCTTTTGAATATGATAGCTCCTGAGATCTTCGCAGCAGCAGTAGTGACTTCTTTCTTTTGGGGCAAATGAGACTAAAGAATTCACATGGGAGTTCTCAGGAGGGCACATACTCATCTCTATTCAGTTGATTCACCACAGACAATTTTAGGTGCTTGTTCTAGGGATGGACAGAATTTAGTCATGTCCTCTCTCTCCCTTTCTTTCTGATGGTTAGTTCATTAAAAATAGTCATCGTTTTTTGAACCTGACCTCTATATTTCATATTATCTTTCATTTATTGATTGTATAGGATGTGTCTAACCAGTGCTTGATGCTTTTATGTAATAAAATCTTTTCAGTGATTCTATGACGTAGGTAGTATTACAGCTTTAAAAACCAAAATCCCAAGTCTCTAAAAGTTAAGTAATTTTGTACAAGATCGTACTTCTAGAGGGGAACAGAACTAAGATTCACTATAACATATTAAGTACACACATGCACAAACACACACACGACTTTAGCTAATGATGGAAGTGGTTAAATAAAACCTTTGGGTATAAAGTAATTTGACCTAGGTGGTGAATTGGAAGGATTTTAGATGTGGTCAGAATAATTCCTTCTCTGAAGTTAACCACAATAACAGTTCATTTTTTGGTTTCTCTGCCAACTGCGACTCCCTAGTTACTTCCTTTTCCAGAAGTTGGAATTAAGTGACCGATATAAGGTGACATAGGAGTTAAGAGGAGTTTATAGTGTTAGAATTTACAGTCTGAAAAGTAAATTTTTTCTAGCTCTCTCCCTGAGGAGGCCCTCCCTCTTCTATGTTTTTGGGAGCCAGTATGTATTTCACGAGAGGGCACAGAATTTGGAGTATGAAGGGAAAATCTGCCATTGTGTGCCAGTAAATGCCAGATCATTTTAGAAAGTGGAATTCTCATTAAAAGCAAGTATGTGACTCAAATTTAAGGTCTACTTCAGATTTCCCTCAAATGCTTGTGGTTTTTTAAAGTAATTATGTTTTTTTTTTTTTTCCCTCAATTGAAGGAGTTGGTCTGCAATTATTGGAAATGGGGGAAAAGGGTAATTTGCATCAGAAAAGAGTAGGGTTTCCCAACTGAGCTGTTGTGGTCACAGGGGGTGCCATTGTTTTAACTGAGTACTTTTCTTAGGAATGGAAGAGACCTTCATTCTTTATTCTACTAGACTAAATTTCAGCAACCAGATGTTGAGAAAGAATTCTGTGGTGCCATTTTGAAGCTGATTTAACTAAACATGCTAAGGCTCATGTAGAGTCTACAACTTCTGTCCCCTGATGACAACCTTAACCTGCCTCATGGTGTGTCATCATGAAGATGACATTAGCCATCTTGAGGGATATACATCTAGATCTCCATAAATGTGGAGTAGTGTTAGAGGAGGGGAAAAAACATGGGGAGGCTGTGGTCAGTGCATGTGTTAATATAAATAGGAACTCCTCAAAACATTAGTCACTTGAGAAATTAAACTGCAATGTAGTATCAATACTGAGAGCCATTTGTCAGAGGCACTCTGAAAGGCAGAAATAGCTGAGGCTGTAGCAGAATAATATAATTTATTATTTTTATATAACCATCATGCTCCACGCCTGGAAAGTGGCCAATATTGTACCATCTTTTACAGGAATGTAGATAGAGAAAGATTGATCACTGAATCTTGTCTCAATTCCAGAACAAGTAATAGAATTTGTGGGAGGTGAGAGACAAGCTATATAGAGAGTACCCAAATCTTTGACTATCTGCAGGAGACCCTAGCCAGAATTCAACTGCAGGAGTAGTTGTTAGCAGTTTTTTTTAACTTCTACTTCGGGAAGTCAAAAATTTATTGAAGAATAATATGGGATCACTAAATATATTTGCTAAGATTTCATAAATACTGTTCTAGGGCAAAAAGAAGAAGACAATTAAGGAAATAGGATGAAGGGGTAAAATTCTGAGCTCAGCATTAAATTTAGTTAGCAGGCATGAGGCAAAGGTCATAAATAAATAACCGAGTTTTATACAGAAAGAAATTAACAGGATGTCCTTGCATTGAATGGTAGAGCAGCAATCGCAGTATGTTAATCACCTTCATTGGAAGAGCAGAATTACCCTGGTAAAACAACAACAACAAAAAACAGCATAATTTTTTTTGCTGAAAAAAAATCTGGATCACTCCCTTGGTTTAGGTACAATAGCAAGTTTTCAGGGAAGATCCTTGTCTGTGCCCACCTATCAAGTTTTTTTTGAAATTCACTATCAAGTTTGAAATTGCCTTTTCTAGACAAGCAAAGAATGCTGCTGAATCTAAGCCATCCATTTCTCTGGCATTTACTGAAAGCCTAGTGTATTCACAGCCATGAATGGCAGGCACACTGAGGAAGATACAAAAGAACTAGACAGAATCTTTGCCTTTGCTTACCATACCATTTAGTTGAGGATACAAAACTTAAATACTAGAACCAATCAAAGCAGATTTTAAAGTAACCTGCAAGTAAGTGTATAATAATATGTGGCAGATGACAGATAAAATGAAGAGGAGACATGGAAGAAGGAGTGAGCTTACAACAGTGTTGAATTAGTTAGGAAAGGCATGTCGCCTAACAGTAGTGTAGCATTCATGTTTATTTCTGTGGCATCAAGGAGGAATAATGCAGGGTAGGAAATTCAGATATAGAACATTGATCTCTTCCTCCTTATCTGTAGAGTCTCTCCGTCTATCACAGATGGAAATTAAATTGATCCAACAATTTGCTCTCCACAAAGCCATGATGGTTTCTATCTAGTAATTTATGCTTTTCTTGGTGTTTGCAAATCGATTGCTATTATGGAATGCAGACAAATCTGGGCCTGCATCCAGTAGGTTGGGGGATTATTGGAGTGGATATGTGTGTATGCACATGAAATCCTGGAAAAACGGACTCTCATTTTGGTGTATCTTGGTCATTGAATAAAAACTTTCAGGTTTTTAAAGCATGTTTAAATATACTCAAATTGCATCTTAGGGGATTTATCTGCTTTATTTCATATTGCTACTTACAGGTCCAACTTTCAAACCGCCTTTGTCGCTGAACCTTTTGTTTCAAAAAGCCTTGCTCTACCCCAAGAATATTATAGATTTATAATTTTTTTTTCAATTTTGACGTAGGAATACTTGCAGACATTGACCTAGTTTGATAAATAAAATGTCACTGCATAAACGCTTGGGAAAGTATACTTTATTTAAACACTCAACTTCATTGTTCTATCTTAAAAAACATTTTTAAAGTCCTTCTGAGGATTGTGAAATTCTTTCAAAACAAATTAAGAAGAAAACATTTTCTGTGATTTCTCTACAGATTCTGGACAATCAGGAAGTCCAAGCCACAATGATCCTGCCAAGAATCCTCCAGGTAAATATGTGTTCCAGGACGTTTGCAATCTGACATTGTTGGAGAACAAAGGTACCACTGTATAGATAAACACCCCATAATTGGTCAGCTGCCGATTTCGTTCTGGCAGGCAGGTATGGTCAGGACAAGATGTGATTCTGTGTGAGTCCTTCTCAGTGGCAAATACTTCTATATTGGCATCATCACTATTTACCTAATCACCAATGTTTTAATTTTTGTTGGGGTTTTTTTTTTTTTTTTTTTTTGAAAATGAATATATATGTATTTTAGTTGTATTCCTTTCAGGTGCTAAAAGTCATTGTTTGAAAAGCCAGAAAACCTTTTAATCTTTCTTTTAAAATGCACAAGAAAAAATAATAAGTAAAAATTTCCATACTCTTATTATAAGGTGTTATGGTGTTTTCAGTGAAGGATTTTTGCAAACAAGTTTTTATTCTGTAAGGTTTTTATTGAATTCCCAGAATCAGGAAATAATGAAAGTAGGACTTTTCCTTTACTATAATGCATGCCAAATACCCTCTTTATTTTCAGAAGTTGTTCCAGATCTGAAAATAGGCTTTTATAACTTGGCTGTCCTCACGGTTTTATTGCTCTTAAATCTGAACATATATAGTAATTTTGATATTGATTTAGGAAGTGTCTTTTCATATGAGATAAAACTAGTACAAAGAAGAATTTCTATTATTTTATAAAAATCATACTTATATCTGTGCCTTTGGTAAAATAGTACTCTTAAGATAAACTAACAAAAACAAAACAAAGCAAACAAAAAAGTCCAAACTAACCATACATGCCCTCTACCTCTCCAGATAATTTCATCTGTATTTTCATTGAAAATAACCTCCCCCCCCCCAAATTATAAAAAGTAATAATAGAAGTTTTCTCAGGTACACTTGGTTTTATGGCCTTAATGGTTTAATCTTCCTTGTCATCGTGCTTTGCTAACATGAGGTTGAAATATCCGAAGAACTCTAAAACTACAAGAAAATAAGTCAGACTAGTCTTGTTTTAAAATTATGTTAGAAAGATACAGCACATAATTATTCAAGTAAAAATGCAAAGTCAAAACTGAATATTTTTTCATTCTGAGTCTCAAATGTATTTTGCTCTTTATTTTTACCTTAGAAAAATTACCTTTTCTAACTACATATTAACTTATTCTGTATTATACAAAATCATGTTTGACAAAAGTAGTATATACTTCAAAGGTAAAATGTCCTAATTAAACATAGATTTTAAAATGTATACTAAGTTGATTTTTCTTTACTTTCATCAAAATCATTTAACATTATTACAAATAGATTACAAAAGATTAACAAAATTGAACAGTTTTAAATATAAAATTCAGTTAATTTATTTTACTTTTGTGTGGTTAAGAAATTAGAATCAAAAAGAAAAACTATTTAGAATATAATAAATTTTGTCAGAAATTTTCTGAAGTTGAGAAAATTTCATTAGCTTGTGATATCTTTAACTTTACTAAATTTTTTTTTAGTTGGCTAATATTTTCCCTATGTAGCATGATAGCCAAAAGTAAATTGTATCCAAACATTTTTTTTTTATAAACCCTCACACTCACAAAGAATGGGAGGAAAAAAAACAACCTTTAATAGAAAAAGTTGCTAAATTATTTTAAGTCAGACTAAATAAAGGGTATGTTCTTTGTATTTGAATGACAGCTTGATTTGAAATTAATAAAGATGTTGTTTGAAATGCATTTCTGAACATGTACAGAAAGAATTAAGATCCTTAAAAATGTTCTCTACTTGAACTTAATGAACAATCTTTGAATAGTTATAGTCAAAATTTGATTTTTCAATATTTGTCAAGAAGCTTGGCTAAATTTTGCTCCGGCAACATTCGGTGTTGTATTGCTTATTCTACCTGTTTGCATATAATATGGCAAACAGAAACAGTTAAGGTAGAACACCTGATATTTTTTCCTTATAAATTTTTCTTGGAAATCAAACCTTTTTTTTGAGAACTGTGTCCTAAAACTCAGATGTTGTAAATAAATGCATATAAGATTAGTTGAATATTGTATATATATATAAATCGTACATGGATTATAATTTTTTCAGAGGTAGAATATCATTAAACATGTAATACTAAAATTAAATGCAATATAATTAGAATTTTCTTTGATGATTTCAGAAACATTTTAACATGCTCTGTATATTAATATATCATGGCCTTAACCATAGAGATTATTAAGGAATTCTATTTGATAAAATTAAGAATTCATTCTATAACATTGTGAAATATATCAAGCTACTAGGACCATAGAATAGTTTCTAATTTGAAATGTGAAAAAATCAGAACTTACTAATTTTTTTGATTTACAATCTGTTGGGATAAGTAATACTTATTAAAAGCTCTTTTCATAAGTTTAGCCATGTTTGGTATTTTAGAGCATAATTTAGCTTTAGGAGGCCCTTTTCATCTCTATATTTTAGTTTTGGCTAAAATGTGAAATCTCCAAAGTTGAGTATCAGTATCTGGAGAAAGCATAGTCTATTTGTAGGAAAATTCAATCTTCTACCATAAGCAATGAATTAATCAAATCACTTGGCTGCTTTAACTATTATAACAAAGAGGAGCTAAACTTTTGAAAAAGATCACCTTGATTGCCAATACTTTATTATCACTGGTAGTTTTCCATTGGGAGATGCGCAACCCATGGCAATTGCTACCATCTACGCCTGTTTATTTCTTAACAGCTTGGGAAGAAATAGCAAAAATTCAAGCTCTTTTAGGGATAAAGGCTCTTTGAAATCTGTTGCCTACTGTTGACATGAAGGTAGAATCCCATCCAAATCCTCCTATAAATGCAGATGCATGTGTTTCCCCACAGACTGGGTACCCACTCTGGCTTGGCTTTTCTCCAGTATCAGATTTGACTGTCTGACATGGAGACCACTTCCTTGCTGATTCCTCTGAACTTGTGGAGGGTGACCTTAAAGTTCTCCAAACTGTAGTATGGACATCTACAGATAGTTTTTTAGTTTTTAACTTGAGTTTCTTGATTGGAGTTAGTACTTAGTGAGCAAATCAAACACAGGCAAACAAAAACAGCACATTCTGGAGAGTTGGGATATCTGATATTTGTTATTTTAAAAAGCATTTAAGTATGGCATATCTTTATACTATGTCATGGCATATCTTTATACTATTTATGACTTAATATTTTGTTTTTATTCTTTGTTATATGGTGGGAATAGGCTCCATAACAATTTCAGGGCTAAGGTACTCTAAAGATTTGATGGCACCCGAGGATATCACATTGTTGTTTTGGTCAAGAAGCATGGAGCCACTTCACTTTTTGTGATGCACATTTCCCTTGTTTATGGCTCAGAAGTTCTATGTTTATGTTCAGTTACATCTTTTTGAACATCAGATTAATCCCTTCTAAGCAAGAGAACTGCATCCTCTCTCAACTATAGCAAACGACTGTTCTGGACCAAACGAGGGTAAACCATTAATTTAGGGACTTATATTATATTCAGATTTGATTTTATTTCTAATAATTAAAAATTGCACTGCCACTTCTATGAAATGTGTGATTGGTATATAATCTTTTAAAATTATCTTTGACTTGTTATATTATTTTGTGTCTCTACATTTCTTGGGCTGTGCCCTTTTAGATTTCCCAATCTGTTATTTGTCTAGTACTAGAATGGTTAATATCCAAGGAAAACAAGGCAATCTAGAAGTCCTATGTTTATGTTCAGTTACATAAAAAAAAAAAAATTAAAATTAAAATAAAATTCCTCCCCCCAAAAAATAGAAGTCAAATTTTGCCTCTAATTCAGTTTGACACTGATACCTCATTTTGAAGTTTAGGAAGGCTGTACTTTTGTGGGACACTCTCACTTGGCTAGAAATATAACAGACACGTTGAATCCTAGGGTAGTATTTGTAAATTCTATCGTGTAAACTTTCTAAGTATTCTAAGTATCATTAACCCTAGCTTTCTTACTTGGAATGACATGGATTTATTCTACTTTTCTTTTTTGCAAGTTTTATAGAGTGCTTGTGCTATTTTCTGTGTTGACTTTTGCATGTAGTCTTACAAGGAAACCTCTGGGAACCATGAGGATAATATATTGGGTGTATATCAAATAAGCTGCCTTATATCCTCTCTGGAACAAAGATGGAACCAAAGAAATAACTGAATAAATTAAGCAAGGAGTATCTATTAGCTATAGCGATAGATCTGTCTTGGATTTAAGAAATTCTTTAAGTTTTAAAAATTTTGAGATTGTTCTTTCCCCAACCTTATTTTATAGATACTGAGACTGAAGCCAACAAAGGGTTGTCATGAAACTAATGAAAACCAACCAATTATCAAGAAAATAAGTTCAGCATCTGTAGTTTTGGTTGTCATCTGTTGAGATCACTAGGGCCCATATTTACTTAATATTTCACTTTGTTATTTTCCCTAAAACTTAGAATTTGGGACAAACTTGATAATACTCTCTACTAGTGATAGAAATAATAAAATGCTTTTCTTTACTATTTGCATATAAAGGCAGATAAATTTACATTGTCCTTGAAGGACCTTATAGAATATGTTTTATCTTAGAACATGGTGTTCAGAGTTAAAAAAAAGAAAATTTAATTTATTTTTAATCGCAGCCCATTTACTCCTTGTTTAATAAGTTTATACCCTTTGCATATCCTCATTTATTGTATCTACCAGAATCAATATGTTTTTCTTGGGGGAAAATGCACTATTTCATGATACTTAGAAATAATTTTAAATTTTAGCACTAAACAATCTGCAACAGCCTATAAACAGTCTTTCTATTCATAAAAGTATAAATAGAAAGACACTAAAAGGATTGGTTAACTGTGGTAAGACCTGACGTTGTAGGTAAAGCTTTTAAGTAATTTGAGAATGAGGTCGGTGTGAGTCAGTGCTAAAATCAAAGGATATTTTTTCCTAACAGATTTTTTTTTCAGAAATATTCTTTTTTATCCTCTAACTTTTTTGAAGACATCATATTCTGTAAAGTTCTTAAATACACAGATTTAAGGTAGAATTCAGAGTAAAGCAGGAGAAGATGAGGAAAGTGTTTTCTTCACAAATTACTCTTAAAAAAACAAAGACACATAGCCCTCGGCTTATTTTTGCAGGCTACCTTATGGATACTTGTGTACAACCCACTCCTCAAAAGTTAATCCACATAGCAATTGGCACCGTGTCTCGCCTCTACAATGATTCTAGCCTGATTATTTATAATTAATTTTGGGGAAAAAAGACAATTTAGTAATATCCTATAAGGTTATAAAAAAAGGAGATTTTTTCCATATCTTCCCAATCACCCACTCTATTAGGCAACAAATAATATAACTGAATGCCCACTATTCGCTGAGTTCAGGATTAAATATTACATTCTAGGAGATAGAGTGTGGGTCAACTAATGTTGAGTCAGCTTAAAATAAGGAGTAGAGACAGCCATTTGTTTTTGGGGAGTTGGGAATATACATCATTCCACACTAAGAACAATAAACAGTCCAGAAAGAACTGTTCTATAGATGAACACTAACTTTAGAATTAAATTTCCCCCCTGAATCAATGCTTATGTTTTACAGTGATCATAAGGACCATGAGGTGCATGAGCAGATTAGCCAACTTCTTTGGAATTCAGCAGTCAATTATATCCATGGTAATTGTAAGCATCAGATGGTAGAACATACCTGACAAGTAGCAGGGCTTGGTAAAAGTGAGGGCTTTTTATCCTACTTTCTGTTTTAGTTGGGTTGATCAAAACTTCTTGAAGGAAGTATCATTCGATGTTGAACCAAAGAGAAGCGTGTTGGATTTTTACCCTGCACTCCTAAAGACTAACAATGGCAGAGACAAAGTTACAAATCAAGATACGAAGCATAAGCATAGAATGTTAGAGATTATATAAAAGAGGCAAAAAGCATTTTCAGGTCTCATGGTGAAATAGAATTGTAATTTTTTTATAAAGTCAATTTTGTTCTAAGCGTTTTGACATCTAAGGAAATATAAAATGAAATTTTGTTACATAGTTTTTAATAGTGATAAGAGAAATAATACAAATGTTTCATTAGAGATTGCTTTTCCTCTGGCAAGACTTTATCTCTTAGTCCTTGTGTTAACATTGTATAAATATTTTTCCCACTTGCCTTTCCATGGTGTTACTACTTTTTTGAAGCCACCAACTCTTCTATCTCCACTGAAAATTTTTTGTCTCTTACTTTTCCTGGCCCTCTCCGTATATCTCCTTTGTTCTGCTTACTTCATCCTAGCAATTTATTTCCTACTTTAAAAAAATGCATCTTTGCCCCTCATTCAGACAACGTTCTTTAATCAAGTGTCCCACCTCTCCCTTCTTTATCATGACATGACATAAAATACTCTAAAATCCCTTCTTGACTTCTCCTGCAACTGTGCTTCTGTCCTCACTGAAGTGATTCTTATTAAATTCATGATTTTTTATCATAGGAGTCCAGTGACTCCTTTTCATTCTGTTTCTGCTTCCATATTCTTGAGCGTTAATTTGATTCAGTTGACCATGCTTTACTTAAAACTTTTCCCTTACTGTAAAGAACTTTTTTAAAAATTTTATTGTGGTAAGAACACTGAAGATGAGATCTACCCTCTTAAAAAATGTAAAAGTGTATTATAATACATTATTGTTAACTATAGTCACAGTGTTGTTCAGCAGATCTCTAGAGCTTATTCATCTTGCTTAA
Source organism: Pteropus vampyrus (assembly GCF_000151845.1). Lineage (NCBI taxonomy): Eukaryota > Metazoa > Chordata > Mammalia > Chiroptera > Pteropodidae > Pteropus > Pteropus vampyrus. The sequence goes on along the minus strand of NW_011888890.1, from coordinate 1,066,631 downwards.
CTGAGACTTTATGCCTGTTGATTAGTAACTCTCCATTTCCTCCTTGCCCCCAACCCCTGGCAACCACCATTCTACTTTTTGATTCTATGATATTGACAATTTTAGGTACATAATAAAAGTGAAATCATCCATCATTTGTCTTTCTATGATTGGCTTCTTTCACTTAGCATAATGTCCTCAAGGTTCATCCATGTCGTTGCAAGGTATTACAGTATTTTCTTTTTTTTTTCACTGTATGCATATACCCTCTTTTTTTCATCCATTCACCTGTCAATGGATATTTAGGTAGTTTCCACACTTTGGCTGTTGTCAATAGTGCTGCTGTGAAGATAGGAGTGTAGATATCTCTTCAAGATCCTGATTTCAATTCTTTTTGATAACTACCTAGACGTGGGATTGCTGAATCACATGGTAGTTCTTTTTTCAATTTTTTGAGGCTCTTTCATACTATTTTCCATAGTGGCTGCACCATTTTGCATTCCCACCAACAGTGTACAAGAATTCCAACTTCTCCACATTTTCCAAATACTTGTTGTCTTTTGTGTTTTGATAATAGCCATCCTGACAGGTGTGAGGTGATATCTCATTGTGATTTTGATTTGCATTTCCTGATAACTAGTGACATTGAGCCTTTTAAGGTATACTTGTTGGCCATTCATATATCTTCTTTGGAGAAAAGTCTATTTAAGTCCTTAGCCCATTTTTAAATCAGGTTATTAGTTATTTATTGTTATTATTTTTTGCTATTAAGTTGTAGGAGTTTCATATATATTTTGGAGATTAACCCCTTATCAGATATACGGTTTGTAACCATTTTCTCTCATTCTATAGGTTGCCTATTGATTGTTTACCATGCAGAAGCTTTTTAGTTTGATATAGTCCCACTTGTTTATTTTTGCTTTTGTTGCCTGTGCTTTTCTGGTAATCCAGGAACCTTTGTGTTTTCTTTCACTTGCTTGTGGTGATTTCTTCCCTGAGTTAACCAGATTTTTGTCTTTCATTCTCTCTGTGTTCTCTGTTCCCCCACCCACCTCTTTCCCATGACTTTTAGGTGCAGTCACTTTTTGTTATTCCTAGATGTGTACCTTTGGAACAGATCTCTCTTCTAGTGTTCCAGGCCCATGTGCTTAACAGCTTTTTGGACACGTTTTTCTATGTGACCCATGGGTAACCCATTAACATTTCCAAAATTCAAGTCATTTTCTTTTCCAATAGATTTGAATTTTTCTTTGTGTAAGACACGTTGGGGCTACTAGAATCTACCCAGACAATCTTGGTTAGAGTAGCTCATGAGTTCTTTTCGAAGAACTGTCTTTCTCATCAGCCACATATCCATTCATCTTGTCCTTTTAAAGGACTCTCCGATCCCATTACCATTATTTGGGCTCTAGACATTATTTCTTATGCCTGAAATTGTGCAAAAACCTTAAAATTGCCTCTATTTTTCCTCATTCTTTCTTTCTCTGATGCTATAAATGAATACACTTCATAAAACACAAACCTGACTTTCTTAAAAGCTCTTGATGGCTTGCTCCTTATGTACTCATATTCTGTGTCATGGTTTGAAATGCTCTTCAGATACTAACTAATTATACCAAGTTCCCTTCCTTTTCCTTTTTTTCCAAGTGCTATGCTCTTTTCTTTGCCACGACCACCATATCCACCTGCAAAATTTGTTTATCCTTTCCGTTCAAACTATTCCATGTATCCTATCAGATTCCCCCAGGCAGGGTTGGACATCTTTGTCTCTATTATGATTGGTGTTTTATATTGTAAACTTTTGTTTACAAATCTCACCCACAAGTAGAAAGTTAAATTTTTTTAAATGACAAATTTACTGCTTTAATCCATTTTTTTTTTTTTTTTTTTTTGCTTGATGGCTTTCAGACACATTATTTAACTCAAGAAAACAGGATGTTGGTATTTATACATTGTGAGTCCAACTTCTCCACTTTACTTATGAAAATAGGGCAAAAAGGTTAAGTGATTTGCCCAAGGTCCCAATTAGTTATTGGCAAAATAGTCATTTTTTCCCCCATGGGTCAAAACTTGAAGTCAGTGGTATTCCCACTACATTATTATTACTTCTCTCCTTGTCTCTTCTCCCTTTCCCCTAATAAATAATACCATTTAGTGTGGTACATTGCCTTGTGATAAAGTGAGAAAAATAAGTATTTAAGAGTATGCACTGCTGTGAAAGAGAAAGAAATGAGAAATCTTTCTGTTGAGATGTTTTAGTAAGACTGAGTCTGGGGCTCCTGGCACTCATAGTGCGTGCCACACTTGAGTCCCTGGGAGCGAGCAGTTGTGACAGCTGTAGCTGCTGGGACAAAGGGTAGCAGGCAGAGAGTGAAGAGATAATGGAGGTGAATCTTGAGTGACCCTTGCATTAGTGGGAATGAACTTGGGGAGAGATGTTACCTGAGAGATTCTGGGGCTGTGGGATCAGGGCACTGATGAAGGAGGGGGCTTCCTCTGCAGCGTGATGTTATGGTTGCTAGAGCTCAATAGCCCCCATCTTGTCCTCTGCTCCAACTTTTCTCCAGGTTCATGTGTCTTGCATTTATATAGGTCAGGGACCCATTCAGTACACAATCATAAGTGTAATTTAAACACAGTAAATATTCTCACAAAACTGTGAGAGAAAAAAACTAGTTCTTGGGCTATAGTTCATTATTCAAGCTTTTGTTTTTCCTAACTTGATAACCATATTGCAGAATCTTGTGTATCTGAAATGATGTCATAAGGTAACATAGAGTCCAAGTGAATTTTTAGTATATTGATGTAGGCACTTAATTTATACTGCACCTAGTTCCAGAAAACTGTCAGGAGGCCTTGCATTTAAATAGGTTGCAATTTGTCACATTTTAGAAGATACCGCTATAATATATTTTTCTTTCTTTGTCTAATATCCACGTCTCTCAAAGGGAAGGTTAGAGATCCCATGTGAAAAGAGGTCTCAGTGATAACTATCCCTAGGTTACATTGTGATTAGATCCACTGCTCTGCGCAGTTTTTGTCATTGCTCTTTCACTCAAGTATCTCGGGTTCTTTTTACAATGACTTCCTGCATCTGATGTTTCTTCTCAATTTAAATTCTTTTCCCTCTCTATATTTACAAGGATTGCTTTTGGAGCATATGGCTACAATTTAATAATGCAAAGCATTTTCCTCCTCACAGCTGGAAAGCTGGGGTTGTTCTGTATCATAGATAAGAGTGGACTTCCTCCAGGCTGGTTAAAATCACTGATCACTGAAAAACCTAAGCTTCCTGGATATATTGTCCTATACAAAGAAAGCCAGTGGACCCCTACTTGTATATTAGAGCATCATAATTGGAAAGAGGGGACAAATCTATAGTAATATTTTGCAAGTGGAATAAAATACTAAAAAGTCTATTACCTAGATTTAGCTACTTGAGTTTAAATCTACTTCTATCTCATATGATTTAAAGTTATCAGGCAAATCTCCTACTCAAACCTCATTTTGTCTTTCTTTTTCTGTAACTATAAAAGAGTATCAAAATATCAAGTAATTTAAATCAAAGACCTTTGTGTGGTAATTCGACTCTTATTGGCTTTTGTATAATAATGTCATTGATGGAAGAAGAATTTAAGAAAAATGAGATTTTGGTTTTAAAAGTTGTTACAAATCCTTTTGGGTATTTTGACTTGTATGCTGCTCTTCAGGGACCTTGCACTCTTTCATTTTATTTTATATAATAAAAATAGGGTCAGACTCCTGTTTTCACTGAAATATTTCTAATTCTTGATCCAATTAGAGATATCTCCCCTGCCCCACTCTCACTCCGTACCTTGAGCATATCCATGTCCCCATGGCATTCAGGAAGAAGAAAACAAGAAAACCACTTGACTTTCAGATTAGAGTTTATCATTATTAAAATCACCACATGTACTTTTTAATGTCATGGAAAAAAGTGACATGATGTATTTATTTTTCATATATTGTCTGGTTCTGTTTATATGGAATGTCTGAAACAGGCAAAACCATAAAGACAGGAAGTGATTAGTGGTTGCCAGGGGCTGGGCGGTGGGGGAAATGGGTACCTGACTGCTAATAGGTATGAGATTTCTTTTAAAGGTGATAAAAATGTTCTGGAGTTAGATACTGATGATGGTCCTACAACTTTCTGAATATACTAAAAAATGTCTGAACTGTACACTTTAAAAGAGTATTTAAATTATATCTCAGTAAAGCTGTGTCCTTCTTAATATAGCCTTTCATGATGTGGTCCCTGGTTTTTGTTTTTGTTTTTGTTTTTGTTTTTGTTTTTGTTTTTGTTTTCTTTCCTAGTGCCACCTGGAGAAAAGGGTATAGGACTACAGTCTAGGATAGAGATTTGGAGGTTCTTAGCCTGGGGATCAGAGATCTCTGGGGGTATAGGAGGAGGCTCCAGGTAGCCACTAATACAAGGAAGTCACATGGAAAGTGGTGTGAGTGTACGTGTGCATTTCTCTGGGCTACCTTGGATCTTGGTGGGGTCCTTTACTCTGGTGATGTGCACAGGCCACCAGCAGGTACAAATGACAAATGACACGATGTATTATAAGATGCTATCTCCATTGTTTATGTTGTGTCTTTTTTTTTTAATACACTAGAATTTGGGTTTCAAAATTTGATGTTTTGGATTGCAGTCATTTTCTGAGTTTAGCTACTTTCTAAGCAGAACAATAGTTTCTAAAAAGGTAAGTAAGGATCATAAAATTATCATCTTCATCAGAACATAATAAAGCACTCTGCCATTGTATACTTAATATGTTCTAGTTGTTATCCAGAAATAAACCACATGAATTACCTTACCTTACACAGTGTTGACAAGTGAAGAAGGGAGTATCTATGAGTTTTTGAAAGAACATATAGATAAAGGAGCAGAGGGATGAGGAAAGGCCACTGCTGGGGTTACTTTTAGATGAGGAGGGCAAAATATTTTTAAAAAGATGATAGTTGGCACTGAATCTTAATGCGTTGTTATTTTTAAAAATATTTACATTCTGTCCCTTTTACTAGAGCATCTAGAATTTTAAATAATTTTCCTAATCTCTGTAGCTGGTATTTTTGCCTCAGGTTATCATCCTTGTGAAAATTTTATTATAGGTCCATACTGATCTCCATTATGTGCAAATCTGCTTATTTTGTTCCCCTCCTTATATGTTTCAAAGGTGCCCTAGACTCTAGGCTAAATCTAATCCTTAACATGGCATCTAATACGGGTCTTCATGATGTGGTTCCTGCTTTCTCTTCCACTGCCCACCTGGACCTTGCATTCAGCCTTAGCCTTAGCCATGTGCCTCTCCTTTGTCCATGTTGTTTCTATGCCTAGAATGCCTGTGCTCCATTGACATATCGTCAGAGCGACTTCTCTAGACCCTCTCTGCAGTACAATTTTACAGTTATAGCACTTACTACATTTTTGTCACTATTTTCTTATCTGTTTCCCTTAATGGATTTTGAACTATTTCAGGTGAGGATTGTTCTCTTATTTATAAACCTAACATCTAAGGCAATGCCTGGCCAGAGATAGTGTCCAAAATTTTATGAAATGGAGGCTTAGACCAGTAACAGGCTAAATAAATTGTAAGCTGTACTGCAGTAGTGAGGCCATCCCTATGCCCAGAACCTGACCTAAGCCAGGAAAACCAGGTGTTTCATAGAGACAGTTACAGTGGGCCTCTTTTGCCATGTAGGCACATCACACCCCATTGATGACTATTTGGGGATGTTCTAAGCTCAAAAATTTGTTTTAGCATAGTCTAATGATGAATTTTGTAGGGACATACCAGACTGAGAATTGTGGTGCTCTAATGTAATTACTGATTCAAAATACTTGTCTCAGATGGATTGAGTTTCTCTTCTAATCTGATGAATTACAGAGAAGGCCTTTTTGCTATTTTTATGCCTTTGTTTAGTGAGTGTACTATAATGTTGCTAGTTTACATGATAATGAATGAGGGAACAGGTCAGAGAGCTTGATATAAGTGGGAAAAAAATACATGACTGATAGTAGTTAATATCTTCAAAAATTTCCTGATTACACAGAATGTTTTCCATTCACTTGTGATTCTTTTTATTATAGAATATTGTCACTTTCTAAAAATTTGGAGACCATTGCTTATAGATCACTCGCTTAAGGATGTAATTTTTTTTTCTACTATCGAGGCATAATTTACATAAATACATTACATATCTGTCTATTGTATTTATATATATGAAAGGGAAGGAAAAGGAAGGAGATATATGTGTGTGTATATGTGTGTGTGTGTGTGTGTGTGTGTGTGCGTGTGTGTGTGTGTGTACACAATGAGTTTTGACACATGTATATACCCATGGAACTATCACCATAATTAAGATGATAAGCATTTCCATCTTATTTAAAAGTTTCCTTTGACTGCTTTGGAATCCATCCCTTTCTCTACCCCCATCATCAGATGACCCCTGATCTACTTTCTGTCACTATATATTACATTTCTAGAATCTTATATAAATGGTATCATACAGCTTGTATCCTTTTTTTTGACTTCTTTAATGCAACATAATGACTTTGGGATTTATCCTTGTAGTTGCATGTATCAATAGTTTATTCTTTTTTGATTTTGGAATAGTAACCCATTATATGGATATACCACACATGGTGTGAGGTAAAGGTTGATGTCCTATTTTATTAAATATGGATATCTAGTTAATCCAGCAACATTTGTTTAAAAGACTTTTTCTCTTCATTGAGTTGTCTGCCCACTCTTATCAAATATCAATAACCATGTAGTCATGTGTCTATTTCTGGTCCGTCTCATTGATCTTTTGCCAACACCAAAATGTCTTCTTGATTTCTGTAACATTATAATAAATTTTTAAATAAGTTTTAAAAAAGCATTTTTAGGTCCTTTGTATTTTTATACAAATAGGAACATCTTATCAAATTCTATCACCAAAAAAAAAAAAAGCCTTCAAAAATTTTAATTGAGAGTAGTGAGATTTAAAATTAGGTCTATTTAGGTATATAAAATAATTATCATTAGCTATTTAATATAAAGTCCATATTTCTGACTTCTGAGTCAGATTCTCCCAGCCCTTCACTAAAATTTCCATGAGAATATATAAAGCCTTAAAACCTTTTTCTAAGTGTACTGAAACTGAGACTGAAGGATAACCACTTGGTAGAATCTTGGAAACTTATCACTTAACTATATGATCAGTGTAGTTAGATTGAATTTTAAAAGTGGAGATTTTCTTGTCTTTTATCCCTGAAAAATAGCAGTGTTGGTTCCCTGAGAAGTTGTAGATGTGCATTTGATTCATCCCTGCTATCATCCCCGAGAGTCAGAGATTTTTCCTTATCAATTTAAAAGGCTATAAAGCCAGAGAACAACAGGATTAGGAAATGGAGGAGAGAGAGGGAGTGAGGAGGAGAAGAAGTATGGGAAGACATCTCACAATCTGATTCCATTTTCCTTCAAAAATTTTCCACTCTGGGCTAGAGCCTAACTCTTAGCACCACAGACATGGCCTTTTGTAAACTTGGTCTCATCTGTCCCTCTAGAGCTTCGCATTACAGAAAGTATCGGTTTTCAGGTGCTACTTGGTAAGGTCTTATGTATCTAGGTGGTGAGGTGACAAGACCCCATTTCTTTATTTTAGAGGCTCATTAGATGAAGGACCAGCCGTCATTGGGAAATGGTTAGGAGCTGTACTTATCAACTTTAACACTATTACTAGTAATACAACTATACTTGCATTAGCAATAAGCATTTATTGAACCCTAAGCACTTTGTATGCACGTTCTTATTTAATCTTTCACCTCAAGTCTATGAGTTCAGCATTATTATTCCCATTTTACAAATGGGAATTGGAAGGGTTAGAGAGTTAAAGTATTTATTTAAAGTCATTAATTAAAAAGGAACAAACTTAGAAATTGAATTGAGGTAGTTTAAAGTGCTTAGCACAGAGCCTGTCATATAATAAACACTTCAATAAATGGTACCTGCTATTATTATTATTATTATTATTATTATTATTTACTTATATTACAGTTAGGTAATTTACTCAAAGTTTGTACAGCTGGTAAATGATAAAGTAGGAATTCAGATCCAATTACGTCAATTCTATAGCCCTCAGCCTTAACCTATATCGATAGACTTTATTCACAGTATCCAAGGGAAAGCCACACACTTTTCTGAGGCTAAAGCTCTAAATCTAGATCGTCTATCCTTTAAGTAAAGAGAAAACCACAACAGAAAATATTTTCAGAAGAAACATATCTTTGAAAGTGAAGAACTAGAAGAAAATTTCAGAAAACAATTTGCTCAAAAGGAAGGACTTACATGAAAAGTGAATAGATGTAAGAATAGTTTCATGAACAGAGTGTACCATATGAGATAAGGAAAAATAGCAAGAAAACTAAAGTTGCTTCCATACAATTAAATTCTGCATTAGAAGAATAAGAAATAGAACTGATATTGTGGAAATAATCAGTGATATAAAGGATAAACATTTAGGAACAGGAAAATCCTCAGATATATAGCTATAAATATAAGTGTAGATATAAGCTAATAATGAGAACAGTAGTCAATTAAGCACAGAGTTATGCCTAAGCATTATAAATAAGATTATGGATATAAATTACAATGTAAGGAGTAGTTCTTGAATATATATAAACAAGGATCTTGTAACAATTATATGGGTCCCAAATTCCAGATCACAATTTTTAAAAATTGTGGCAAAATACACTTACAATTTATCATCTTAATCATTTTTAAGTATACATTTTAATAGCTTTAAGTTTATTCACAGTTATGCAACCAATCTCCAAAACTTTTTCATCTTGCAAAACTGAAACTTTGTACCCATTAAATAACAACTCCCCATTCCCCACACCTCCCAACCCTGGTAAGTACTATTCTGCTTTGTTTGTATGAGTTGGACTACTTTGGATACCTTATCTAAATGAAGTCATGCAACATTTGTCTTTTTATGGTTGGTCTAGTTGCAGATTAGATTTTTAAGAACAGAAAAGTGGAGGAGGTTGGAGGAGGTTGGATAACTAGGAATGACAAACCCATTTTCTCCTTTTAGGAAAATTTGTTGTCAGGTTTTGCTAAAGACTCTTTACCGTTTACTTTTATCTCTATATTTGCTTAGCTTTGTTATTAGGGAATCCTGATTCTTGGTGTCAAGTACATTTTCAGCTCAATTGATATGGTCAGTGTTTTTGTTTTTTTTTTATCATATTGATAGGTTTTCTGATAGTGAACTGCATTCATTCATGGAATAAACCCTATTGGTAATAATGCATTGTTCCTTTGATATCATTGCTGTATTCAATTGGAATATATGAATTGGATATATTCAGTTTTATTTAGGAGTCTTAAAATTGCATTTGTATATGTGCTTGGGCTTTAGTTGGTTGTTTGCTTGCCTTGTTTTAATGTGGGAGGTTGCAAGTTTAGTTAAGTTTTGCTGGGCTAATAAAGGCTCAAAGGAGAGCCTTCTTCATAAGGAAATGCCATGTTTTTTAAGGCCCAGGAGCATGTAAATAGTATTGGAACTTAAAGGCTAGGCAAGGAATAGATAAAATCCAGCTGTGCAGCCATCTGTACCTGGTGCCATTTTAAAAGGTGGTTTTTAAATCACTTTCTTATTCTGTTCTAAGGTTTTCAAATTTTAAAATGAATATGTATCACCCGTGGATCTCTTAAGCTGCAGATTCTGATTCCCAGGGTCTGGGGTGGAGCCTGAGTTTCTGCATATCTAACGAGCTTCCAGGTTATGCCAATTCTATTGGTTCTGGAACCACAGTTTGAATAGGAACATGCTAGCTCAGTGGTTCCTAAACTTTGCTGCACATTTGAATCATCTGGGGAACTTTTAGAACATCCTTATGTCCTGGTCACATCTATACCAATTAAAACAGAATAGCTGCGGGTGGAAGCCAAGCATAAGTTGTTTTTCAACAACTCCAGGTGGTTCCAACGATCAGCAAAACGTGGGAACCACTTCACTAGGGTAATTGGTCTATTCAGTTTCTACTTTGCTCAATTTTGATTGCTTTTATTTTAGGAAGTAATTACCCATTTAAGTTTTTAAAATCATGGTCAGTAAGTTGCATGTGTTATTCCCTTATAATTATTTGGTTTATGTTTTTTTTTGTTTTGCTTATCTTTTCAAAGAATCATCTTTCCTTTTATTTGTTTTAAATATTTCTCTTTTTTATTTCACTAATTTTATCTTTCTCTTTAATCCTCTTTTTAACTTTTCTTGGGTTATTTTTCTGTTTGTCTTGTCAGAAATAATTTTTTCTTTTTTTCAGTCATTTTCTTTAAAATGCTTTCTATATGGTTTATAATTTTTCTTTTGATTTTTCTATTTGATTCATGGCTTATTTTTTTTAATTTTCAAATAGTTTAGGAAATTCAGTCACTTTTTATTTTTTATGTTTTGGTTTTATTTTCCAAAGATGAGATAATATGACCTGAAAAAGTCTCTACTTTAAAGAACTTGTTTACTCTTTGGTAAAGTACATGATTAATTTTTATAAAATTTCCATGGACATAACAACAAAGCACAAGGTGTATTTGAATGATATAAATTTAGTCTTAATCTAATAGTCATGTTCGGTTCTAAAGATGCATTCAAAATTCTCACTATGTATAATTATTTTTCAAGTTTCCTTATTTTAATAGTTTTTGTTTTATTCATTTCTCCACAATATTATTTGATGCATGTGTGTGGCATTGGTGATTTCTTTTCTTCATTAATTATGCCTTTTATCCATTCATAATGTTCTTTATCCTGTTTATTGTAAGATGGCCGTTTATCTTACCTGCCATCTTAACCTTTGCTAATTGACACTGTTTTCTTTTTGTTTGAATTTGCCTTTTCTTTTCACCTACCATTTTATTTTCAACCTTTTGTTCTTGTTATCTTTTTGTGTAGTGTTCCTTGAAAATAGCTGAGTTTTATCTGCTTGACTTAATCTAATGCTCTCTTTATGGGATAATTCAGTCAACTTATATTTTTTGTAATCACTGATATACTTGATTTTATTTTTTCTATTTTATTTTCTATTGATTATTTTTACATCTTATGTTTTTATTTTTGCTGTCTTAAGTTCCTACTCATTGTGTTTTGTTTTCTCTTTGTTAATTTGGAAGTTCTACCTTCCATTTCCCACTCTTGAAATGTCTCTATTATTATTTGAAAGCAATATACAGTTTTCCTATTAACTTATATGTACTATGATTATCATCTGTAATTTAGAGAAGAGAAATGTGAGGGGTAGAAAGTTGCCTAACTTACCTTAGGTTTGCATAGTAAATGGCAGATCTGATTTTTTAGAATAGTTTAACATAATTTAACATATTATTTAATTAAATGTTAAGTATTACTGTACTGTAAAAATAGACATAGTCCACTTAGTAAACCATAAAATATTGTGCTAATTAAAAATTTGAAAGAATTAATGATATTCATGGAAAATACATAATACAGTTGTCCCAAGACCAGAAAAGAAAACAGGAAGGAGTAGGGTAACTTTCAGGAGAGACTCAAAGTTATCTAAGAATCTTTTCTGAAACATATTCTGGGAAGACGATTTTACTAGTAAGTTTTCCAAACTTTAAAGAACTTTTCATATTCTTTTCATAAAAAAAAGATTATTATCCAACTCATTTTATGAAATATGCACATAACCCTGATATGAAAACTTGACAAATAATATACACAAATTCCCACAAAGGTTATTCCAACTACATATGGAGAAGTTGGAAGAAACTATTAGTAAACCAATTCAACTGTAAATTAAGAGTTATTTTTCATGGACAAGCATGATAATATAATCTAAGAATTCATTAATATGTAACAAATAAATACTGTAAGAAAAAAAGAGTAAGATCTACTAATGCCAAAAAAGCATTTTAAAATATTTAATAATTATTTTGATCAGAAAACATGTTTAAAACTCTGAGAAAAGTAGGAATGAGTGAATATATCAAATGATGAAAAAAAATCAATCATCAATTAATAATCAACACTATCATTAACTGTGACCCTCTAGAAGTAATCTCATCAATATTATAAATAAAAAAATTCTGCTAGCACGATTTCTATTTTACATATTTTAGAATGTTATGTTCAGAGAAGTATTGAATATGTATCTGAAAAAACCCAACTTTATTATAATTAAATAAATGAAAATTATAGAATTAATGATATTTTTTCTCTATCAACTTGCCACAATTAAAAACAAATCCCTACTGATATGTGTAATATATAATTCTGGCAGTAGGGTGGTGACATGGATATGCTCATGATCTGCCAGAAGGAGTATAAATTGGCAAAAACCGTTATGGAAAGTAGCTTGACCATTTTTACCAAGAGCTTTAAAAGAGTGTGTGTCCTTTGACCCAGTAATTTTACTTCTGGGAACTCCAGCCTAAGGAAATGATGAGAATTGCTGACAGAGATTTGTGTACGAGGATGTTAATGGCAGTGCTGTTTATAATATTTTTTTCTAAAATGGGAAATAACCTAAAATGCCAAACAATAGGAGAATGGTCAAATAATGTATGATACATTATGCAATGTATTATAGTACAAGCATTAAAATCATGCTTTTGATAAACTATTTAATCTAAAGGGAAAGAGACTGTTAATTGGGAAAAGCAGGGTGTAAGTATACTTAAATTTGATCTCAATTTTATATTTGTATATTATATATGGAGGAATAAATTTAATGAATTTGGAGAAAATACTAAAATACACAAATTACATATTAATACAGTACTATCAGTACTATCAGAGTCTATTAAAGTCAGAATATTTCTGACTCTACCAGATCACTTAAATCACCATCAGAGATTTACATTTCATATTGAAAGATAACCTAATTCTAAATTAATACTAGAGTGTTAATGTTGGCTGTAGGCAGAGGTTCAGTCTCTGTGCAGTGAATCATTTCATTATCTTTGCAGTGATTAGCATGTCTGTTTCATAATCAAAATTTCATCCCTAATCATGGACAGTTCAGATCAGTTGAGAAGCTGAAGGTAAAGTCATGTCTTGTAACACCTCTACTTGAAAATCACCAAGGGTTAGTTGTGGTAGCTGAAGTTATATAAAGTTTTATATATATATGTAAATATATATATATATATATATTTATATATTTATATATACACACACACGTATATATATACACACATACATATATACGTATGTTTGTATATATATGTATATATGTATATGTATACACACACACACACACACACACATATAACTTAGTGTGTAATAATCTTATCTCCCCCTTTGCATCCATAAACCAAAGGATTTAGACATCTTTTACACTCTGTAGAAAGAAGTGAACAATTAGAATCACAGAGCTGGAAAATGCCTGTGAGATACCTAGTGTCCTGTTCTTTCTCCAAATGAGCAATGCGAGAAAACTAACAGGAAACAGCCATGTAGAAAAGTGGAATCTGAGGATTGTAATGGGCTTTGGAGGTGCTCTAATCCAATTTCCAATTCAAAGTGAGAATTCTTACATCTGTTGGGGGTCTTTATAGCCACTGGGAAACTCCCTAACTCTGTAGACACAAGTTTTGTCATCTGCAAAAGGGTGTCAATAACATGACAAGGTGTAGGATAATTGTGAGGAATATGAGAATTAATGCTTTTGAATATCTAAGCACAGTAGCTTGGCGTGTGCTGGTTATTATTACCTTTGCAAGTTTTCACATTCCTTTCTGGGACTTTTCTTATTGGATGACAGATCAGTCTATTGGGCCAGAAAACAGTTCCTGGGACTATGCAGAATAAGTCTAATCCACCATTTACATTGCTAGTCCTTCAAATACTTGAAGACAGCTTTCATGAATTTAATAACTGCTTTCTGTGGCTTATTTATTTTTAATTTCAAGAAGAGAACACAGACTATAAAAATGAGCATTATCAGTCGTCCTTTGGATTTTTTATGTAAATGTTGTTTAACATTCAAATGGTGCTGATTATAATTTGAGATATTAACAGTTAGATATGCCATTGTGTCCCTCTTTTATTGTTTGTAAAGGAGGTTAAACACTATATTAACTTCTGAGTAGCGATTTATTGTTGCTTTTGTTAGAGAAAAATAAAAAAAGAAGTAAAATAATATAATTTGATATTTCCTTTGAGAGTTTTCAGTTTGCAGAGGTCTTTATTTCCTACTCAATTTTATTTTTTTAAAAAGCGTACATGTAGTGTAAATACAGCATCACATAAATGCCGAATTGTTCTTTGCTTCCTGGCTTAAGCTGTTGTGTAATATTGCTCTGTAACCATTAAACAGCTGCTCTGCCTCAGAGATACTCATATTTCCTTTGGTAGATGAAGGGAATTTACTATATGAATGTCTCCAAATTGCTTTAAGATCTTTGGCCTTTGTATCAGCTATTTAGATTCACAGTGGTCTATGTAACACTTGAAAACCATGTTTCTGGAAGGGCCCTGCAGTCTGGCGGTCACAGCAATAACCTCTGCTTTTCCAAGTCTCACTCTCTGTACTGTTGAGGGATCCCTGACCTCCTGCATGATCTTCCCCACTTATTTTGCCAGAGTCCTTAAGTATTGTTTCTTGTATCTTGTGAGCAAATGCTATTAGCTGTCCAAGTATTGTGTCATCCACTGTTTCTCTTCTTTACTCTGCCTCATCTTGAGTAATGCCTGCCCATTGTAGAGATTGTGCTGCATGCCAACATGCATGAAAGAGGTGACAGCAGTCTGCTTCAGGTGCTTCTCTCAGGCTACCCAGATGCCTGATTCCCACCCACTCCCACTTCTATAAGGTCATTGCCGGTAGACGTTACAGCTCATCCGCAGGAGTGGAACCCAGTGGGACCTATGGTGTTGCATTTTGTCTGTGGGTGCCAAAGCAGTTCTGACATATTTCCAATGCCTTTCATAGTTTTAGTAAAATAACTCTTTCCATTTTCCTTGTAGATTCAAATTCCTTAGTATTTGGGGAATTGGGGGTGGGGAGAAATACTCTGCTACATTTTGAATTGCCTCCCCTTTTCTATGAGATAGTCATTGTATTTTTCTATGTGTAACTGCCTTTCTGTCTTCCTTACTATGTGTGATTAGCTTGAGATAGCTCCTCTCTCCCTTCTGATTAAGCTCCTAACAGGTCCACACCCCACTGCATCAAAGTGGGCATGACGGATTAAAAATTGGAGCCCTGACTACTCACTGGAGTAATAAGGAAATGAACTTCAGATGATATCTACATAGTGAAATGTTATTATGTATTA